>NW_024734469.1:0-13125 GCF_018991925.1 Homarus americanus | reverse complement strand
GCCGGAGTTTATATGCACCGAGCTGTACCTTCATTTCCAGCCGACCATAAACTCCATTTTTCGTTGACCCATTACCGGTATCGACCGAAAACTTTTCACGGTCCACTAGATAGTCCTGAAGTCCAGCAGAGATGACAAAATCTAACGGTATAACTGATACATTGGAACCACTGTCGAGGCAGAAGGTGACTTTCAGGCGACGCTTTGTTTGGTTCTGTTTATCTACATCGTAAAGGTACCCCGAAACCAACAACTCCCGAGGGCACCGACTGTAGGTGACAGACACTGGATATGAGGTCTTTTCCATTTTGGTTAAATATAGTAAATTGTTTTCAAGATCACCGAGACATTGAATTAGAATTCGGGGCTAAATGTAAAAAATACCCCCATGTACTTAGGTTGGAATTTTTTATAGTGTTGTAAGAGACAAGAAGGTGTAGATGGTAACGGGGTGGTGGTGCCATGCTACTGCTCGGCCTTCCTCGGCGCCTACTGCACCGTAGAAACTCTTGAGTTAGACACTTAGGAGTTGTACGGTGTGCTGGAGACCCACAAGGTGAAGGACGAGCTGCAGCTCACCTCACCGCAGGAACTGTAATCCGTAATTCAGTTGGTCGAGGAGGAGACCGTGACCACACTCTCCAGCCCACCGGACCTCGCGCTAACCTAGCCAGCCCACCGGACCTCTCACTAACCTAACCAGCCCACCGGACCCCTCACTAACCTAACCAGCCCACCGGACCTCTCACTAACCTAACCAGCCCACCAGACCTCTCACTAACCTAACCAGCCCACCGGACCTCTCACTAACCTAACCAGCCCACCGGACCTCTCACTAACCTAACCAGCCCACCGGACCTCTCACTGACCTAACCAGCCCACCGGACCTCTCACTAACCTAACCAGCCCACCGGATCTCTCTCTCACTTGTTTCAACTTTTCATCAATGATAAAATATGTAGTGACAAAATGTTGTTGTGATAATGAAATATAGGAATAGTGACAAAGCTGTGTAATAAGTGACAGTAGTGTGAACATCACCCCACATTTTTTAAGAATTAGCCTTACCTTACCTTACCTTACCTTACCTTACCACTGTTATAGCTTCCGTTTACCTGTAATCACTGATCAAGAGTCGTATTAGAGGTCAACTCGTAGTAACATTCATAACTGTTTATAAGTTATGTTTTCAAAGTCTTTTGTCCATTTATTAAGAAAATAAACTATCGCACAATAACTGGAATATCACCGTAATTAACGCTATGAGCCTCGTTGAACACAGTATTAAGTGAGAGAGCGACTACTCACGGCTCATAGGAAAGTTACCATGATTGATGTATTTATATAAACCATCTCACATACCAGCCTAAGATAAAGGCATAACACTTATCTGGGGATGTTGTGGTTAACAGACGAATTTAAAGATAGGAATAAGAATGATTGTAATACTTATACCTGAGAGCTGCTTTAATGGTGATGACTCGCGGTGTCTTGTGTCCACGATACGAGTACAGTGTAATGGGGTGATCATCTGTCTGTCTGTCTGTCTGTGTCCTTTGGTGTTGTTGGGGTAAATCCTTCCCCAAATAGTACCAGAAAAACAGTAAACAAGGGAAGCAAATAAGGAGTAACGGAGAGAAGAAAAACAAAAACAGAAAAATAACAGGTGGCTGGGTGATGAGGGTGGAGAGGTGGATGATGGGATGGATGGGAAGAGGTGGATGATGGGGTGAAAGGAGACGGGTGGATGGTGAGAGTGGAATCTCTTAGCTAAGGGCTTGAAGAGTTCACCTATAACCTTCAGTTAAAACTTTCAGCTAAATCCTGCAGCTAAAACATTCAGCTAAAGCTTTGAGGAAAAACGTCCATCCCAGTCCAGAGAGTTTATTCAATGTTGCCTCAAGGCATCACCTGAGTGAACCTTACCTGGACGAACCTTAACTCTCTCTCTCTCTCTCTCTCTCTCTCTCTCTCTCTCTCTCATTTATTCGAAAGTGTACAAGAACCTAAGCTATTTATTTTCATCTATTTAAATCAAGGAATCAGATAGGACCAGCCATAAGGTTAATAGCAAAGCCTTACAGGGGGCCAGATGATAGTGGGAGAGTTTACTGTGGAAAAAACGGCAGTACAGGCTGTGGGTAGGTGACGTTCACATAAGACGATCATTTTAAGTCGTTCATTCTAGTTTAAGACGATCATTCTAAGTCGTTCATTCTAGTTTAAGACGATCATTCTAAGTCGTTCATTCTAGTTTAAGACGATCATTCTAAGTCGTTCATTCTAAGACGTTCATTCTAAGTCGTTCATTCTAGTTTAAGACGATCATTCTAAGTCGTTCATTCTAGTTTAAGACGATCATTCTAAGTCGTTCATTCTAGTTTAAGACGATCATTCTAAGTCGTTCATTCTAAGACGTTCATTCTAGTTTAAGATGATCATTCTAAGTCGTTCATTCTAAGACGTTCATTCTAAGTCGTTCATTCTAGTTTAAGATGATCATTCTAAGTCGTTCATTCTAGATTCAGACGATCATTCTAAGTCGTTCATTCTAAGACGTTCATTCTAAGACGTTCATTCTAAGACGTTCATTCTAAGTCGTTCATTCTAGTTTAAGACGATCATTCTAAGTCGTTCATTCTAAGACGTTCATTCTAAGACGTTCATTCTAAGTCGTTCAGTCTATATTTAGACGTTCATTCTAAGACGTTCATTCTAAGTCGTTCATTCTAGTTTAGGACGTGCATTCTAAGACGTTCAATCTAGTTAAGGACGTTCATTCTAAATTGAGTCGTTCATTCTAGTTTGAGACGTTCATTCAAGTTTAGGACGCTCATTCTAGTTTGAGACGTTCATTCTAGTTTGAGTCGTTCATTCTAGTTTAGGACGTTCATTTTAGTTTGAGACGTTTATTCTAGTTTGAGTCGTTCATTCTAGTTTGAGACATTCATTCTAGTTTAAGACGTTCATTCTAGTTGAAGACGTTCATTCTAGTTGAAGACGTTCACCCCGAGTCGTTCACCCCGAGGCGTTCACTGACATAACCTACAAGGAAAAACATGGGTTATGATTGATTATTTCTCTCCCCAGAGATTGCGTTTATTTATGGGGTCACTTTAGGGGGTTGACCTACCCAACCTAACCCAACCTTTAGTAATACCAATCCTACGTCTTTCATTGCATCCTTGTTTCATTTCTTCATTCTCTCTGCTATACGTAACTTCCTGAACCATTTGCTTACTCAGAACACATCAGATTTACCAATTGACACTAAATGTACTCTGAACAAACTCATTAGTCCAAGAGCCCAGGCACTTTTAATCATGTGTCTGAGGCCAAAAGGTTTGAGGGTCGTTTCTGAATCAGAATTTTATGCCGAATCTGAAAATCCATTTCTTAATTGCCGCAGCTGCTGCGTTTTTGGAGAAAAACAGCGTTTTTTGTTGTTTTTGCACCTTATTTTGGGGAAAAGTATAAAACAACGATTTTACTTCGTGGAGTTATTAAATATCCATTTATACTAGCATGTAGGGTATCAAAGTACAGATATTATCTTTTTGAACGCACATACATCAAAATAATACAAATGTAAGCTGGGTATCCATGGTAACAAGAGCTCTTTTGTGAAAATAAACCAGTTCTTTAATCGGTGCAGTCGGTGATTTCTCATGAAGGATGTATCGTCTATAATGTCACTGTGATACTGATCTTGTAAATTGGTTATAACCTCTGTATAACACTTATAGCAATACTTATTGCGAGTATGTGACTGCTATAGAATATTGACAGTAAAGTTTTCTCCACCCCCTGTCAGATTTTGCTGCCAAGACAAAAAATCTGGTTAAATGTCGTCCCATAGTTCCTGTCCTCAGGTTATGGTTACCTTAGGCAGAAGTGTACATAAAACTGAGTCCCAGTTTTATGCAGTATACCATAATTGTAACTTATGAATTTGGTGTACTAAATAAAGCGCCAACAAGGCATGTTCCTTAGACTCTCATGGCCTAATTGTTATAATGTAGGAAAACTTAGACAAACTGTTCTGTTATGTCTCCAAAACATATTCCAATAAAATTTGTAGTGTCACAAATTAGTCAGAGTCACTGTCTGACTCATCAGAGGAGGAACAGTACTCCGTTTCATCTTCCTCCTCATTAGCCATATCTGTACCCACGTTATCATCAATGTGGAGGTATACATCTTCTGGGACCTGTTGCCCTTCAAACCAGTTAATAACATAGCGACCGTTCTCTAGCAGCCATCCATTTTCTTCTGGAGCCCACTTGTACGATTCTGGGGTAATTGCGTTTTTCCACATTGATGCTACCAGATTTGCACGCTTCAATTTCTCCAAGAGCACAGATTTGCATGGAGGCAAATTACTAGGGTCGGTTCCTTTGATTTTATGCAAAGGCTGAGATTTTTGTTTTGGTGCAAAATGCTGATCAAATAGCATATGTCTGGCTGTATTCACTGATATTAGGTTGGGCTTCCCATACATGCTACAAACAAAGGCCTCCATGTCTGTTAACAGATCTGATGATATGTGAGCTGAATCTCCCAATTTGGCGAATGCTGCGATGAACCTTTGTTCCTTTTCCATTAAAGCCAAAGGGCGGACTTTACCTTTGCATACAAAACTAGCTGTGTAGTCACATCCTGTGAAGGCATGGAGTCCTGACAGGGCACCACACAACTCTGCTCCAAGGCTGTGAGCTAACTGGGATACATCTATATATCGCCTGGTGTTGTTAGTACTTACACCAACGTCGAGCCATAGCTGTCCTGGTATGACATGGGCATGCGTAAGCAAAATTATAAGAACATCAGTGTCAGAGGACCGGATAATGATGTTACCACCTTTGTAGGACTCGCACATATGCTTAACATGCCAGATCAACCGAGTGTCTGCCTCCTCGTGGTTGCAGACCAGGCTGGGGACCTCTTGCACGTGAATACTGTCATCCTTTACATCATATTGATAGGCTTTGTCATCCAGTCCTACAAATAGCGTGTAGCCTCGGATCTGCTCAATGTATGATGTTCTCTTCCATTCCTTTACAAGGAAGTGTAGGAGGGCTGTTTTGAAATTTGCGGACTTGAGCGAGGCATTGAAATCCTTTGGGCGCTTCTGGTCAGGACCAGAGATAATGAAGTTGGTATGTGTAGCATCAGATCCACGGATACCATGCTCGATATCTTTGATGGATGGGGTTTTGTATGAATCACATACAAACTCTACCCTTTTGGCAAATCCCAACAACCGTGTCAGAACAAGTTTGGCAATTTCACCAAATGTGGCTGGTACATTGACTAGAGTTCGTATGAGAAACATTGCATCAATGGCACATGCATCCCGACTCACTGGTTTGCTACTTTTTACTCTTTCTTCCAACTTATGCATCAGTTTTGACTTGTCCGTTTTGTTAACAGACCCATCCACCTGTGGGAGTAATACAGAAAAATAACAACAACAACCATATATTCATGCTATGCTTGAATATTTTTCAACAATTCAATCAATCAGCAATAATACAATATATATATATATATATATATATATATATATATATATATATATATATATATATATATATATATATATATATATATATATATATATATGTATCTTAGGGGATCCGTGAGAAATAATGGACAAATGTTCTCATTTTTTGGCAAATAGCACTCCTGTAACCATGGACACTGAGCTTACATGTATTATTTTTAATGCCTATGTGTTCAACAACATAATATCTTTATTTTGATACCCTACATGCTAGTATAAATGGATATTTAATAACTCCACGAAGTAAAAACATTGTTTTATACTTTTCCCCAAAATAGGGTATAAAAATAACAAAAAACGCTGTTTTTCTCCAAAAACGCAGCAGCTGCGGCAATTAAGAAATGGATTTTCAGATTCAGCATAAAATTCTGATTCAGAAACGACCCTCAAACCTTTTGGCCTCAGACACATGATTAAAAGTGCCTGGGCTCTTGGACTACATGTAAGCGGATAAGACTCTAAAATGAGAACTTGGTCCATGGAAAATATATATATATATATGTGATATCCAGAAATTTTTAGAGTAATTTCTCAAAAGTCGCCCCTGCCATGAGTGATACTGAGCGTTCAAGGTCATCTGAGAGGGAGCGCTGCCTGTCAGAAGCAGAGACTGCGGAACTAGGCCTATATGATATTAAAATGTACCCTTACCGAATTAATAATGATGATTCATGGTAGTTAAGG
Organism: Homarus americanus; assembly: GCF_018991925.1. NCBI lineage: Eukaryota > Metazoa > Arthropoda > Malacostraca > Decapoda > Nephropidae > Homarus > Homarus americanus. The sequence goes on along the minus strand of NW_024734469.1, from coordinate 6,875 downwards.
ACTATTATTGAATTTGGAATTATTATAGATCGTTTAGTTAAATTGAATGGATGTTATGGGTGTCCGGGTTGAGTTATTAGTTAGGCGGAAAATATATCACGAGGGCCTGCTGTTTCTTGGGAGACGCGACGCCACAGGCTAGTCCCGAGAGCATTCACAGACAAGACGCTCTGCGCCCATCGAAGTAGTCACGCACAGTCACCAAAGGCGCTATTGCAGTATAACAAGTAAATCTCATTCAATCTCAGACAGGGTTTAGATAGGGCAGTGATAAAGTTAACCAGAGCTAACAGTGAGTTCATTTCAGGGTTTCCGCCAGAACCCACTTGACTGCGAGAGATTGACTGCCGTTTGAGACTGCCGTTGATGATTGAGGGTGGCGATTGTCGCCATTGGACCGATCAGTGTAGGCCTGTCACTGTTTAGCGGGGTAGCAAAGGATCTCTTGAGTGAACGAGTGCTCCCGACAACTAAAACGACCCGGGACCAGCATCAGCAGTGGGTGATCAGTTCTTACCACTCCGTGCACAACCCCACATGTCCTGAGCAGCTAGTGAAACCCTCTTGCTAACGGGAAGCTAAAGTTCTCTCAACTGTACAAGGTCTGATTGGCTCACTCCCTTCCGCTTTATGGACGCACTGGGAGTACACTGAGGCTATCTGAGTAAACTAATGGTCACACACTGAGACCGTGAGTCTAGGTCTCTTGAGATACCTAGAGGAACATCTTCCCTCCCTTATTACGGGTGTAGTTAACACCATTCCTCAGACTGATATTATCTTGACGTGTGTAGTTTAATAGTTCCTAAATAATTTCGATAATATTGTTTTTGAATGTTTGTGCCATTAAGTGGAACCAGAGTGATACTGTGATTTGATTCTTTTAATACATCTAATTGTTCTTCATAATTCTGATCTCAGGTATAACCTTGTTCCCCAGAGTAGTGGTTAAGTTAGGTTAGGAAGTGTGCATCTGTTGGGGTGCTATAATTTTGTTGAAAGCCCTTAAGGCCTATTCATTGTAGAGTATTTAATTTCTTAATTTTTATTACCATTTCCTCAGTGACTGATATTATTTTGTTGAAAGCCCTTAAGGCCTATTCATTGTAGAGTATTTAATTTCTTATATTTTATTACCATTCCTCAGTGACTGATATTATTTTGTTGAAAACCCTTATGGCCTGTTCATTGTGGAGTATTTAATTTCTTATATTTTATTACCATTCCTCAGTGACTGATATTATTTTGTGAAAGCCTTAAGGCCTGTTCATGTGGGCGAGCAACATTTCTTGATACTTCAAATTTATTGTTGCCTGTGTTTCTAATAATTTCTATGTCATGTATAACTTTTATTCCCCAGAGTAGTGGTTAAAGTTTAAGTTAAGAGGTGCGCATATTGGTGTACCATTATTTGATTGTGTTTGTAGTGTTGGAGGGAATATAAGTGTCTAAATTTTACAGTGTGTCTCATTCATCCCAGTCACAGACGCTATCCTTCCACGGGTCACGGACAGTTCATTTTGTGTAGTAGATTTAAGTGTTCTTGTGCTGGTTCGGGATTTTTCTCAAAGGGGCGCTTCCATTGCCTTTACCATCTATTAAATTTTAATAAACCCCAAGTCAAGTGAGAAATTAAAGTCCAGCAAATTCCGACCGGTTACATATATATATATATATATATATATATATATATATATATATATATATATATATATATATATATATATATATATATATATATATATATATATATATTAATTTTTTTTTTTTATTCATCTGTGAAATTTGAGTCTTGAGTTTTTGAAATGAGATGAAGATGCAGGTACAGTAATTATTTTTTTTGTATCCTGTGTATTTGGTATTTGAAGTTACTGTACCTGTTCGCTCGTTACCTAATTGGTTCTGAAAAATTAGGTGACTTAGTGATACCTGAGGAGGAGGGGTAATTGGTGATTGTGAATGGATGATGGCACACATACACACACACACACACACACACACACACACACAGCACACAACTCATAAGATACATACAGCATAAAAGATACACATAACATACACACAAACACATATACACATACCACACTCCACCATACCACACCACCTCATACCACACCACCTCATACCACCACATACCACACCACCACATACCATACCACACCACACCACCCCACCACATACCACAATACACCACCCCACCACATACCACAATACACCACCACATACCATACCACACCACCTCATACCACGCCACACCACACGAGGAAAAAATGAGAGGGAGGAACAGAGAAACAGACAGACGGACATAAAAACAGACAAATAGACATACAAACACAGGCAGACAGACAGATAGACAGACAGACAGACAGACAGACAGACAGACAGACATACAAACACAAAAAACACCCCCCTCCAAAAAAACAAACAAAAGTTTCCAGAAGATGTAAGGGAAACCCCTCCAGAAATAATACTGAAGGCACCATCATGAAAAATTACACCTTGATGATGAACTGAAGGAGGCTGTGTGTGATCCACCCTTCATACGAGAGTTAAAAACCGATTCCTGGGGGATGAAATCTTGAGAAGTTTACTAATGTTCCACCAAAACTTTTTTTCTCTGTTGGAGGGTAAAAAAATAAAACTTCAGACATTTCTCAGAGAGTCTAATGCATTTTGAATAACTAGGTAATGCATTTTGAAAGGAAATTTGATGTGTGGTATTTTTTTTTTGTCGTGGGATTTTAGGATTGTGTGTAATGATGATAATTATATATTGTAGAAGGTTGTGGTCGGTGTCTTATAGTAATGGAGGCATAAGGTGATGTTGTCTTGATAGTTTATTATGTATTGTTACCTGGCATTGTAAAGTGCAAGGTGTATCTTTGTATTGGTAAACATACACGAACTGTAATTATACCGCCACCTTCACACCTACACACTACCACCTACACACCACCAGCACCACCTACACCACCATCACCACCTGCACACCACCACCACCACCACACCATCTACACCACCATCACCACCATCACCACCTGCACACCACCACCACCACACCACCGCCACCACCTGCACACCACTACCACCTGCACACCACCATCACCACCTACACCACCACTACCACCTGCACACCACCACCACCACACCACCATCACCACCTGCACACCATCAACACACCCACACCAACACCACACCTGCACAACACCAACGCCCACCACCGCCACCACCTGCACACCACTACCACCCGCACACCCACCACATCACCACCTACACCACCACTAACACCTGCACACCACCACCACCACCACACCACCATCACCACCCGCACACCCACCAACACCACACCACCGCCACCACCTGCACACCAATTAACACCTGCACACCACCACCACCACACCACCACTACCACCTGCACACCACCACCACCACACCACCGCCACCACCTGCACACCACTACCACCTGCACACCACCACCACCACACCACCATCACCACCTACACACCACCATCACCTCCTACACACATAATTAAATTCTCTCTGATAAACTTTCCAACAATGTGCATCGTCTTCAAAAGGCATCACGTATCACTGCTGTCGTTGTATTTGTCATAGTTGGGTCGATCAGTGTCGAGCAAAAGCGACACAGGTGATTGATGCACATCCCCTGGGCCACGTCTGGTAGTACTGATGTTGATTTTCACCTAAACTCACCTCACCTCACCTAACCTTGGTTCACTGGTAACAAGCGGTGAGGTGGGGGATCACACAACACCAGACACACTCACTTAGTTTGGGCACTGGTTATCTGCACAGCCTGGTTTCATGGGTCCTCTCTCTCTTATCTGCAGGTCCCTATAATCCCTCGTCAGTTTGCTGCAGTAATCCTTCACTTTCTCTTTAATGTCATTGTTGGTTTTCTTACACCGTTCATTAACATTGTAAATGAACTTGGTATTTAATATTCCCTCTACTAACTTTAGTCCAAACAGTGCTCGGTTAAAGTTGCTGTTGTTATAATGTTATTACTGTGTTTCAACAACAAAGGTCTTTAAGCGCGTAACGAGGTTAGTAATTACACTATTCTGACATTTTATAGACACTTCCTGCAGTAAAACCTCGTGACTCTCGCAACAGATGCAGAGGTGCGTTGTCTCCACCACAGGGAATGACACTATCAATACTTTAGTGTGGGTCCAAGTGCTCTCTAATGCTTTCATCAAGTCCCGCGTGGCCGTGTCAAAGCGGACAGGGGTTTGTATCTCTCTGAGGCTGCTTATTAAATCTGTGATGTGTTTTAAGGTTATGTATATTGATTGGTGGTCCGCGGGGTTAGTCATTATTATAGTGTTGAAGGAGACAACCAGAACGTCAATATTTGTCTCCAGAGCTACATGTAATATAGCCCACTGTCTCTATGTAGCTCAAGTCGGCATTGTCCTATAATTCCTGAGTCACTGTGGGTGATACTGGTGGATGATACTGCGACTCTCATGTCTCTGTCTGACATCACCGCCCAGGATAAACTTTAGATTCAAGCTCCGTTTTGGTGCCTTAAAGTCCTTGGTCAATGTCTGTACGAGTTGCCTTTTCATAACATGTATCGCCCTCTTGCAGTCATTGGTCCTTCATTATGGTCTCAGTTACTGTGTCTGCTGCAGCAACAATGAGATGATGATCCGCCGTGACGTAATCTCTGGTGGCTTGTGTGACTCGTTGATGTTGGTTACTGTTCTGAGTTAACATATTCAGCAGCTGGTTTATAGAAGCCGCGTGGCTCAGTATATGAGATGCGTACATTACATCAACAAGTTTCTGCTTCAGTATTCATGACGCAAGTATACAGCTAAACTAAGGTGTTAGGTAAATCTCAGACACTACCTGCGTGATATTATCAGAAGCTGTGTGTAGACGAGGAAGATTGGGAGCAATCTTTGGCACGCCATCTGCCTCATCATAAAGCTGTTTTTTTATGAGTCAATAAACTGTTTTGTATAATAATGGATCATCCAATTTTTCAAGGCTGTAGTTGATATACTTCTCCAGGAGAGTAACACTCACCGCCATGTTTCCTTAAATGTGAGAATTGTCGCCTCAAAATATCCACAATTTTGTGAATTATATTATCCTCTGTGATCTCCTTCACAGTCAAGTATCACCCTTCAGAAATTTAATAAATTCCTGAGCCTTGGCGCTTCGCCTATAGAAATGTCTTTGGAGCAGACTTGATTAGATATTCCTGGTTGAGGGATGAAAGAAATATCTGGCCGTTCATTGGTTAGCTGTTTCTTTAGGTTTTAGATTGATATTCCTCGCCATGTTCAGCTACACTTTCCCTAAGATTCTCTAGGAAACAATTAAGTGTTGTCAATCAGAAAATTTTATCGTTACTGATGGATGACTGGGCCAGCAGTTGCCACATGTTCTCTTTGATATAACTGTTCGTTTCTTCTGCGCTTTGAGCTTCGGTTCATCGATGTACTTCGCGTAGCAGTTGTTTGCCCCGTAGCATCGAGCTTCTACAGCAACAACATCACTACTGAGTCTAGTGAACACCTCAAGGTCGCCTGTCTGATGTACTACCTATGATTGACTGAACCAATGACCAGCTATGTGGTTTCTTTGGGTTCCACACACACACACACACAATAATAGCCTGTGACCTGGTGAAATATTACGGATCCATCTCTACTCGTACTAAGCATTTCATCTTTATTTTCTCTTTTCAGTAATAATTGTAACTATCAAGAACTAGTGTAAGTTGACCTGCAATTTCTCTGATTCTGGAATGTGTCGTTGTCGTATAGAATTGAATTGTATTGAAACAGTTTATTTAACCAGAAAAACATAGATACAGAGTGGATAATAATAACAATATTAACAAGGCTGAGCCAGTTGAGAACCTGAGCTCTCCTGTAGGCACCTGATATATACTATACATAAATCTCAAGGAAGTATTATATAATATTTAGTAACATCTGGAATAGTACAATAGCATGGTGGTAATAAGAACATCACAGAATGTTACCACGGTTATCACTTCAATATTTATTTATTTTATTTATTTATTATAAGTATTATACATAATTTACAGTGGAAGTGAAAAACATAAATATAATGGGGAAGCAGAACAACTTGGGTTGTACAGGATTAAGGTTGAACAAGAGGACAGAGCTGTCAGGATTATGTCTAGTTGGAAATATATTTATTGCAATGGTAATTTCTTGTCTATTTACATGATAATTTCCGATAAAACGGTTTTGATGGTACAATAAAAGCAGGTACTGTAAATATAGTAAGTGTTACAAGATATATTAATACTTAGACAATAGATATTTTTTAAGAAATGGTTCAAAGGAAGTGAGCGAAGTCTTTGCTCGGATGGGTCGGGGTCAGTCTTTTTATTAAAAATTGCCACCCTATTATACACCGTAGTTTACAACAGATAGAAAACAGTGTTTGTGATTTATTAAAGTCTAGAGAAACTGCTGGTGACATTTGTTGGTGTCAGAGTCCTCCACTCGACGCTGGAAACATCAACTTGTGCCGCCATTACGCTGTGTCTGTATTTATCTAAAAGAGAGAGGAATTAAATTTGGTTTATACAATTTACTCACGCCAGTAACAGACAAAGACTAACTCGCCTGACAAACCTGGGACCTGACCTGAGGTTGGACTTAGTTTAGCCAAAAAATTGTGTAATATAAAATATTTTGCGTTTAAATCGGTTGTTTTGGTCTATTATTTTAAAATTGGGTTTTATTATTTGTTCAAATGATCCCGAAAACATAATGTTTGGCACCATAAACATCTTCCTATTTAGCATAATTCCTCAGATATTGAATTTCGATGGAAATTAGCCCGTTTGGGAAGAT
>NW_024734468.1:0-2032 GCF_018991925.1 Homarus americanus | reverse complement strand
TACCAAGTTTTCTGACGTCACAAAAGGAGATCGTCAACAGAGGCTTGACTCAGGAACCGTTGATGACATGGAGTTTATGTAAGATGTTATTAGAAAAGAACGTCTTGTGCAAACTCTAAATACAGTATTACATCTTTCTTCCTATACTCTATCATTTGAAATATATAGAAAGATAGTATTCTGGGTAGAGGTCAAGAAAATGAACTTATGGAGAACTACGCCAAAAGGTGTTGTTGCTAGATGTTGCACCTCCGTGAGTGGCCAGGGTTGTCTAGTGTCTCGTGGTAATACTAGCCGTCAGGTTTTGTTTCACAAAACATATTTATCATATATAGGATTAATAAGGCCAATTTTAATACTTATATTTAAACATTTATAGTTGTTGGTAGTGGCGTCGTCCTGGGGCCGACGTGGTGGTGGTGGATATTTGAGAGTCTATTGCAGTGAGTGGTGGTCTAGTGACTGTCTCGTTGAAGAATGACTCTGTAGGATATACAGTAAACGTGAGTTGGTGTTATGGAATGTGGATGTAGAGTATGGTAGAGGCAGTGATGGTGAGCCAGTTTACATGAGAGGGAAACACTCTCTCTTTCTGCTAGTCATTACAGTACAAAGGTCATAAAGTTATCGTCATCATTATTTCATTATGTAGCTTCTGGTAATGATGTCCTTCAACCTGTAATGACATGGTGCATCCTAGAGTGCTAAGGGAGCTGTGCAACGAGCTTGCAGAGCCCCTGAAGATTCTGTTTTGTAAATGCCTGATGAACAAATGGTCCCCAGTGAATGGAAGTGCTTATGTGAGTCCTATCTTCAAGAAGGGCGATAGGCACTCCACGAACAACTATAGACCGGTGAGCCTGACCAGCATAATATGTAAAGTACTTGAGAGTATTATCAGAGATGCAGCGATGGAACATCTACTACGAAACAACCTTGTAAAAGATTGCCAACACGGTTTTATGCCGGGGCGCTCTTGCTTGACACAATTGCTCAAGGTATTGGATATTTGACCCATATTCTAGAACGGGTGGTAATATCGACAATATTTACCAGATTTTGCCGGCTTTCGACAGTGTACCCCACGAAAGGCTGAAAATCAAACTGGAAGGGTACGGAATTCGGGGAAATGTCCTAGCGTGGATAGAAGACTTTCTACATGACCGCAAGCAATGTGTGGTGATTAATGGCACGAAATCGTCATCTGTACCTGTAACAAGTGGGTACCGCAGGGTAGTGTTGGGCCCGTTGTTGTTTGTTTGTTTCATAAATGATATGCCTGACGTTGTACACTCCTCCATACAAATGTTTGCCGATGACGCCAAGTTATTTCGGGAAATAAGAACCGCGGACTGTGAAGAGCTGCAGAAGGACCTCTGTGGGCTCCAGGAATGGTCAGGAATGGCTGCTGAGATTCAATGTCACGAAGTGTAAGAGGATGCACCTGGGGCGTACCAACGGTAAGGAGGCGTACCATATGTAGGGGAGGTAGTGGTATGGGGAGTGAGGTATTGTAGGGAAGCAGGTATGGGAGTGATTTTTTGTATGGGAGGTACTGGTATGAGTGAGTTATTGCAGGAGGTTGTGGAGAGGGGTGAATCATTCTAGGTAAGTAGTGGGGACAAGTGACTAAATGGGACTTAAGCGGTACAAGAGATGATTACGGAATTAACGTTTAAATATTGAAAATCACATCAAATGTTTCATTAAGACTGTACATTAAGAGTAAAGGTAAATGAGACAGAGCATAATGTGTTTGAGTGATGGTAATGTGTGACGGAGATGACTGATATAGGAAGGACGGGGAAACAACTTGCCACGCTCTGCCCTCACTCACAACTGGTGCTTTGTGTCATATTGAGCCTGGTCAGCCTCACCTCTGGCCCCGCCCACTGTCCCAAAGGTGGCTGGTGATTGGTGGGTCAATTGAGCAACACTATCCAAGAAGTCGTTGCTGATTGGTTAGTGACTTATGCAACACGTAGGACTGTTGCCTCTGCACACATTGATCACGCTGAAGACCATGTAAAAA
>NW_024734467.1:0-22598 GCF_018991925.1 Homarus americanus | reverse complement strand
CTAGTGGTGGCGTCTGTGGAGCTAGTAATTTCATTAGTGGGACTAGTGGTGGCATCAGTGGAGCTAGTGGTGGCTTCAATGGAGCTAGTAATTTCATCAGTGGAGCTAGTGATGGCATCAGTGGAACTAGTGGTGGCATCAGTGGAACTGGTGATGGCATTAGTGGAACTAGCGGTGACATCAGTGGAACTAGTGGTGGCATCAGTGGAGCTAGTGGTGGCTTTAGTGGAACTTGAAATTTCATCAGTGGAACTCGTGGTGGCATCAGTGGAACTAGTGGTGGTATCAGTGGAGCTAGTGATGACATCAGTGGAGCTAGTGGTGGCATCAGTGGAGCTAGTGGTGGCATCAGTGGAGCTAGTGGTGGCATCAGTGGAGCTAGTGGTGGCATCAGTGGAGCTAGTGGTGGCATCAGTGGAACTAGTGGTGGCATCAGTGGAGCTAGTGGTGGCATCAGTGTAGCTAGTGATGGCATCAGTGGAGCTAGTGGTGGCATCAGTGGAGCTAGTGATGGCATCAGTGGAACTAGTGGTGGCATCAGTGGAGCTAGTGACAACATCAATGGAACTAGTGGTGACATGAGTGGAACTAGTGGTGCCATCAGTGGAGCTAGTGATGACATCACTGGAGCTAGTGATGGCATCAGTGGAACTAGTGGTGACATCATTGGAACTAGTGGAGATATAAGTGGTGCTATTGGTGACATCCGTGGAGCTAGTGTCGGCATCACTGGTGCTAGTAGTGACATCACTGATGGTAGTGGTGATTCCTGTCACACCTCTGGCTTTTAACATCAACATTATGACAGATCCTAGAAGGACGCGGTAGGATCTCCTCGTCTGTCTGTAGGAGCCGCAGTGAGGTGGCTGGCGTCCATCTCTGGTGTCTGCTGCTCGGCGTCCACCTCTGATGTCTGCTCCTCCACCGACAGTGTGAGATGACTGTTGATGCATTTCTGCTGATGATTTTTGACTGTATGCCGAAGCCAGTTTCTTCCTTCCCGATTACTTCGTCGTTCACCAAGACGCCACGGACAATAATTAATTATCCGTGTAATCAGTTTTTAATTATTTGCTTTAATTAACCAACTAACGCAAACTTACCACTGTCGTTAATGGCGTTATGTTGATGATCTCACTGTTACCTCAAATGACTGGGTCGGGGGAGAGCTTAACGCTGCCAACCACTAAGTGCATTGGCGACCAACACTGAAGCGTTCCTAGACTGTACTGGTGCGGTCCAAGCACAGAAACATCGAGTATTACCGCTAATCTCTCAGGAAGCGATAACAATTTTCGTTTTTTTCTGTTAGAGCTCTCTCTCTCTCTCTCTCTCTCTCTCTCTCTCTCTCTCTCTCTCTCTCTCTCTCTCAGCCGTTCATCATCCTGAACATTGAAATACAGAGACGCTTTCACACACACACACACACACACTCTAAAGCCTCTTTCATACGAGTGAACAGACGCAGCTAAACTGACGCTCGACAGAAGAAAGGTCAGTGTGAAGGTTAGGTTAGGTTAGGTTAGGTTAGGTTAAGTTAGGTTAGGTTAGTGTCTTAATATATCAGCTCTTTAAACTCTCTGAGAGCAATGATTTAAAACAACAGAACTCAAAGGGTTAATCCGGTCCCACGTCCTGACCTGTTATAATATTAAAATAAAAATAAAACCAAGTTAGACAGACAGATAGATGGATAGATAGATAGATAAATAGATAGATAGATAGATAGATTTAATTATCAATATGAACACCACTATGTCGGAACATTCTCTAGGTTCATGGCAAACTTGATGAGGTGGTTTTATTGTTATCACAGGGAGGAGATAGTCACCCAAAACTAAAGCAAGCTCAGGTGTTGATAAATTCATGAATTACACACACAATTTAACAGTAATTATCACACAGGCTGCAACGTAGCTTCTGGGCTGCTGTTTCCGTTCAGATAACACCTCAACTACTACTACTACTACTACTACTACTACTACAGCCTCCCCCAATAGCCACACCTTCGCCACCATTTATTTACCTTAATATTAAATATCCTAATACATAAGCAACTATCCTATCTGTGTTAAATTAGTTGAGCCGCAGATCGATGCGGCATTCGGTGACTGTAGCCTCATAGTCGATATCTGCAGCAGTTGACGGAGTAGGGGCAGAAGCTCTCGTTCCCCTGAGGCAGAGCAAAGCCGACCGAAGGAGAGAGAAGGACAGTCGACATCTCATCCAGGCTGTGACATAACTTCTGGGCTGCTGCTTCTGCTCGGAGATCAGCTCCGCGAGTCTGGCGTAGAAACATCTTGCGCTTGGGCCCATCCCACCAGAGGTTGTGAACACTAGCGGAGTGAAGCTGCCTTGATCGACATTTTGAATTCTCTCCCCATATGCCCTTCTCTTGTCGTTCTCGTTCCTCCTATGTGCAGCAGCGAGAGCTAGGTTACGGTGACAAACGGCCATGGGATCAAAAATCCTGATGTCGAAGAAGGCTCGCTGTCCCCGCGTCCAGAATCCTCGAGCACTGACGTCCACACGGGCTTCGTTAGATGTGTTTGAAGTCCTGTGTTGGAGGATCTCGCCATCCAGTGGAAGGAGGGTCGGTTCTACCATGACGTCCTGGCAGGTTTCCTTCAACATATTTGCTGTGAGATCCCTTACCTCGTCATGCCTCATGCATATGAAGCCCCCCTTCTTGCAAACCATGGCGTGATCGCCATCATAGGAATAGCCACACACGCATTGGGAGGGCAAACCATCTACTGGCCAACCGTACCTTAGAGCAATGGCATCTGTAAATTCTTGTTTGTTAAGGGTGAAACCATTTGCCCTTATCGGTAACGTAGTTAACCAGTTCGAGGCGCCCACCTCCTGCGCTATAGCTACTTTTTTTGTCAGATTTTCTGGAACCTGCAGCAATAGTTGCTGCAACATGTCATTTTGGCAGTGCTGCTGATCTGTTGTAATGGATCTACGGATCTTATTAACTTCGCTGGTGTCCACTTCCCCTGTTGCATTCTGGGCTATTATGTGGTCAGTGAGGGCTGCCGTGAGCTTAAGTGAATTTTGATGTTCAGAGTCAGCAATCTTCTCTGGATTAGTTAGTCCCATCCCTCCCAGTCTTGGTGGAAGTGCAAGAAGTGTTCTTTCTACTGGGGTTAAGTCGTGGTGTTTCACTAGTTTGGGAATGAACTTGACACTGATTGCTTCTTCCAAAGGGTGGAGGAGGGGTCGGATCTCAGGGATGGTACGCATCAGGTAGTTCCAACGATGCTTGACTCCATGTGTGAATGCTGCAAAGGCCGCATGTGGCTCTGTGTTAGCAATCTCCGATAGAGCATGGATTTCGCTAACCTACTCGTTCACCTTTCCCATGTACTGGCAGTACTACTACTACTAATTACTACTACTACTACTACTACTACTACTACTACTACTACTACTACTACTACTATTAAAAGAGTCGATCCATAGCAGTACGAATAAAAGAACAGTATCAATATCTCTATCTCTCTATTATCTCTATCTCTCTCTAGCTATCTTGAACATCTCGACCCCTAAGTTTCTCAGGTGGTTAATAGGAGTCGAGTTAAGGTGTTCGATGCTGATCCCTATTGTGGAGTCGTCGATATAATGTAGGGAGTCGAGATAGAGCAGTTCCCATCTTGGTGCCTTGGGGAACGCCGGGGCTGAGTGACGGAAAGGTGGAGAAGATAGAGACACGAGAATAAAGTAGAGAGAGAGAGAGAGAGAGAGAGAGAGAGAGAGAGAGAGAGATAATAGAAAAAAAGGAAGAGAGAAAATTGAAATAAAATATAGAGGAAGAGAGATAATGATAACGAGAGGGATATATTCAGGAACAGGTGTACAGGTATAATGAAGGAGAGGATTAATTAACACAGACGAACACCTGGCCAAGAAATAAATCACATCTATGATTAAATATTTGACTTCCGGTGATAATTGAATGACGTCATCACCCCAAATTGTATCATTCTTTCACGTGTGTCACCTTGCGCAACGCCCCCCCCCCTCCCCCTTGCTCACCTCCTTCCCCTCCCTCTTGCTTTCTTTCCTCCCCCTACTCCCCTGCTCACTCTCCTCCCCCTCCTCTCTGCTCTTCCTCCCCTTACTCCTGCTCACCTCCCTCCCTCCCCCTTCTCTGCTCTCCCTCCCCTACTCCCCCTGCTCACTCCTCCTCCTCCTCCTCCCTCTCTGCTCTCTTCCCTACTCCCCTGCTCACTCTCCTCCCTCCCCCTCCTCTCTGCTCTTTCCTCCCCTCCCCCCTGCTCACTCTCCTCCCCCTTCTCTCTGCTCTCTTCTCCCCCCTACTCCCCCCAAGCCTTTACTCTCCTCCCTCCTCCTTCTGCCTCTCTTCCTCCCTACTCCCCTGCTCACTTCTCCTCCTTGCTAGTTTTATAACAATCAGAACTAAATTTTAGCTCTTAGTCCATTATTCAATATTTAACTAACTACCTAAATAATTTAACACTGAGAAACATGACAAATTAATAGAATCATAATAATATAACTGATTTACTATGTTCAGTTAACTTATGTAAATTAGAACAAACATGTGAAAGAAAGGTTAAAGTTATGAAAATATTTATTATAAGTGATTCGTCCTCGTAAGTTTCATCATTGATATTAATAAAATAGATATTTATTATTTTTGGGTAAATTCTAAAGAGTGACGTCTGGGGTAATAATCCACCTCTTCCGCCATTGGACGACAATAAATATTTTCACACCTACGTCATATGTTATCAGTAGTCGAATAACACCCCATAAAAGGCTTTCCATAACACTGATAATAACACTTACGAAAAATTGACTAATACCTTTATTATGTTTGTTCTGGAACACTGAGAGATAAGGAGATAACGCGTCGCCTAGGGGTAAATATATTGCTGTTGCTTCATGAATGTTGCATTATTGATCACATTAAATACTTTTATAACTCTATCTATCTATCTATCAATTTTTTTTAGTAATTTAACTTTTACTTAGGTAAGGTTTTATAATACTTTTACTCCAATACAATTAAAGAAGTAAAAATCGTTACTCGTTACGTGTCCCAAACAAACAGTTTTAATGTCTGTGGCAAACTAGGAATTTTTTTTAATAAATAAATAAATTAATTTTTAACCATAGTAAAAGAGTTCTGTGGGTGGAGGGTATGGTATGGGCGGAACCGTGAAGGGTACTGTGTGGGTATGGAGAAACACCACGCAGTCACATAAGAACATAAGAATGGAGGAAACTGCAGCTGGCCTATTGGCCCATACTGGGCAGACCCATTTACACCCAACCCCTATTGCTCATATATCCATCTAACCTATGTTTGAAGCTATCCAGCGTATTCGAGTTAATGATGTTGTTTGGTAACTTGTTCCATTTATCCACTAAGCTATTTCCGAACCAGTGTTTACCTATCTCGCGCCTAAATCTAAATTTGATTAATTTAAAACCATTGTTACGAGTTCGCTCCTGGATGGATAGTTTGAGTACCTTTGTAATGTTCCCTTTGTTTAGCCCTGACTTCCATTTATATACCTCTATCATATCGCCCCTCACTCTACGTCTCTCGAGGGAGTGCACATTAAGATGCTTTAAAACTACCTAGACCTTGCTTCAACCTGTGTCTGTACTCAAGGTTCCTAATGCCCGGGATTAGTCTTGTCATTCTCCTCTGAATTCTTTCAAAGGAATCTATATCCATTCTATAGGCTAAGTTAGGCTGGGTTAATAGACTCTACAGTGTAAATATTCCGGTAGACCAACTCCAGCTCGGTAGACTGCATATTATAATAACACTCTTTATTACTTCTACTTGAGTACGTTAATCCAGGTATACTTTTACTTCTAATTGAGTAACATTTTGTCTACATAACACTACTTTTACTGAAGTAACAAAGTCCCGTACTTCTTAACACTCTGTTTGTTGATCATGAATAAAAGTTTTGAATAGTGATTTGAATATTTTTTAGTATTTAAAATAAGTTATAGTTACTCTCTAAATTAATGGATTCTCTAGACGCTATTATAGAAAACGGTATCGTCACTGGTATTATTTGGGTAACATTTGTATTTTTTGTTGCATTATTTTTCTTTGATAAGTACTGTGCATGGATATGAAACCTCCATTTAATGGATTTTATAGAAAAGAAAGTCCGTTAGATCGAGGTTCCGTTAAATATGAAACCTCCAATTAACGGACTTTATAGAGCAGGAAGTTCGTTAGATCGAGGTTCCATTAGATTATGAAACCTCCAATTAACGGACTATAACCATTAGACAAAGGTCCGTTATAGAGAGGTTTCACTGTAATTTTGTGTTTAGTCATGTAATTATCTTGTAGTATAATTATTAGACATTATCATTACTCCATGTTGTCGTATAATGAACATCAGTATCTAAGTGGCTTGAGGGAATGGGAAAACCTCACAGACAGACAGACAGACAGACAGACAGACAGACAGACAGATATATTCTCTACCGTAATTGTTAAGTTTGTTACCCACACGCCTTCCAATTCTCACAAACATCATTGAACACCGTCACACACACACACACACACACACACACACACACACACACACACACACACACACACACACACACACACATATGGTATGATATGGTATGGTATGATCTCCCGTCTTTACTGCTATCCAACGTCACTTCCCTAGCTAACAAGTTCGACGAGCTGGCAACTACAGTCAGGTCAACCGCCGCGCGCGTGGTTGCCATATGTGAGACTTGGCAAATTGTACCTGAAACGTGTCACATTGAAGGATATCAACTCTTTCATCACCTTCGTCCACAAAGACGCGGAGGGGGCGTTGCCCTCTTCTGTCAAGATGACCTACGCCCGTCACGCCTGGATGTTCAAGTCCCAGCAGATGTGGAAGCATTATGGGTACGTGTCGTGCTGCGGGCACACCCACGCAACACTGCTTCCATTATAATCTGTGTGGTATACCATCCGCCTCGATCACCCACCAGAGACACTCTTATCAATCATCTCATTACCACCTCAGACCACCTCAGAGTTAGGTACCCATGTGCCAAGTTAGTATTATGTGGGGATTTAAATGAAATTGACACCACTGATATCCAGGACCAGCTATCACTATCACAAGTTGTGACCTTCCCCACGCACGGTCAAAACACCCTTGACCTTATCTTAACTGACTTAGCGGACCAGTACCAACCTCCTCAACCACTGCCTCCTGTCGGGTGTAGCACACACTTATCAGTGCTCTGGTCCCCTGCTGCCACTCCCACTCAAGTACAGAGACCCTACATCAAGACCTACAGGCCGATTACTGACTCTGCAGTACGCCTCTTTGGACAGTGGATAGTTCACTATCCCTGGACTGAAGTACTCAGCGTGGATGACGTGGAAACCAAATGGATAAATTATACCAACACCACCACCGAAGCTCACCACCACCGAAGCTCACCACCACTTCTTCCCCGAGAAGTCCGTCAGATCTCACCCAGCTGACTTGCCCTGGATCACACCTCGGATCAAAAGACTTATGCAACAGAGAGACAGAGCATTTCATCTCAATGACCACATCCGCTACAGGTCACTTCGCAACAGAGTCATCCGCGAAATACGCACTGCAAAGAAGTCCCACTACCCAACCAAATTACAACACCTGAAGCAGACCAGCATCAGTCAATGGTATGGTAAGCTTAAAGAACTCTGTGGACTAAACAATATGACACACCCCCTCCCCTTCCTTAGCCACCTCACTAATGTTGACGCAGCTGAGCAAACAAATAACCATTTCGCTACTATATGCCAGACGCTCCCACGGCTTGACACAACCACTCTCCCTGCTTACCTACCAGCCCCCCTTCCCACTGACTTAGTAGAGGAATTTGACGTAGCAAAACGCCTGGACAAACTAAAATTAAAACGCTCTACCACCCCATTGACTTACCAATGAAACTATTCAAGGAGTTCTCCCCGGAGCTTGCTAAACCCCTCTGCTCCATCATCAATGCTTCTCTCAGTCAAGCCAGATGCCCAGCTGACTGGAAGACCTCTTATGTATCACCAGTGCCCAAGTCAACCAGCCCACAATCCTTAAATCAGCTACGACCTATTGCAATCACCCCAATACCCAGCCTAATCTGTGAAAGTTTTGTGTTTGACTGGGCTTATGCTGATATTGCAGGAGTCGTAGACCCTCAGCAATTTGGCAACATGAAAACTTCCTCCACCACTCACTGTCTTGTCAGCTTTCTCGATTACATATACCGCCATCTCGAGAAACGAAAACCGTCTGTAGCTGTCGCCTTCATTGATTTCACTAAAGCGTTCGACCTAGTCGACCACAATATAATCATAAACAAAGCTATTGACCTCGGGCTTCGGAGAAGTCTCATACCATGGCTTACAGACTTCCTCAGTGACCGACGCCAAGCTGTACGCTTCCGAGGGGCTGTCTCCACCTTTCAGTCACTCACCTGTGGCGTCCCCCAAGGCACCAAGATGGGACCACTCTGCTTCCTTATGCTCATCACTGATGCCCTAAGAGAAGCCCCTGCTCGCTGGAAATATGTCGACGACTCCACCATTGGGATCAGCGTCAACAATTCCGCTCCCAACTATACCGCCCTTCAGGATTTATTGAACAGTCTCCAAAACTGGGCCACCAACAACCATGTCACCATCAACCATACCAAGACAATGGTTATGCACATCAACCTCTCCTCCGACATTGTCCCACCTCCTTCCATTACCCTAGGTCCGAACACACTCCAGGTTGTAGATTCCACGAAGCTCCTCGGCGTCACCATAGACAACAAACCAAATTGGAAACCACGTCAGTGAAGTTGTCAATCCCAGTTTCCGTCTCCACCTCCGCCGACTCAAGTCCTCGGAGTTCCTGCACCCGAGTCTTCAGTGTTTACACAACATTCATATTTCCCAAGCTCACCTATGCCTCCCCCACCTGGTCTTCCTCCCTAAATGCCACACAACGTAAACACCTAGAAAAAGTGCAAAAGAGGGCATGCAAGATTATTCTCTCCCCTTCCTACTCCACATATCAAGAAGCGCTCAACACACTGACCCTTTCGACTCTCACTGACCATCACCACGGCCTCATCTGCAAATTTGGTAAGAAGCTTCTACACCATCCCCGACACCGGCCCCTACTACCACCTGAGATCCCCTGTCCGAGAATTGCTGTTCGACACCACAACCGCATCCAGCCCATATGTGCACGAACTGATCGCTATAAGAACAGCCCAGTCCCAACCATTCTAAAAATTATCAATAACATGTAATAAATCAGTGTATTCACTCCCAGTAAACACTGCTCCCTACACTGTCACTATGTTGAAATGAACTGTATTTTGAGCTGATCCCCATCTAAGTTACTATATGTCTTATATGTGTCAATTATGTCACTTGTATATTATTTGTAATTGTAAACCCATTCCCAAATATGTAATCGTATATTTCAGCCTTCTGGCTGCCAAGCCTTTTCAATAAAACCGTTAATTATTATTACATATACATATACACACACACACACACACACACACACACACACACACACACACACTTGCTCCATTCGTTATCCCTATATCATTATTATTGTTTCTCCTTGTCTGAACAAATCTGTTCCATTTATATCAACAATTATGTTTTTTTCTAGTTCCTCTTTATTCTCTTTACTTTTTACCGTCTGTGTTCTATTTCTCTGTTGCCTTCTCCCATTTCTCTATATTTATTACGTTTTAACTTTGTTCCTTACTTCTTCTTCTTTTTCAGTGTATTGTTGTTGGTGTTTTGTTACATTCGTCTTTTATTCTTTCTTCGACTTTTCCTGTTTCCTCTTTTTTCTTCCGTTGTATTGTGCTTTGATCTTTCACGCTACATGTATGTATGTATGTATGTATGTATGTATGTATGTATGTATGTATGTATGTATGTATGTATGTATGTTTTTTGGTCTTGTCTTAATTTGTTACGTTGTTAGTTGTTTTGTTTTTGTTACATGTAGTTTTGGTTCTTTATGCCTTTAATTATTCCTCTTTCTTATATCTATAATATTTTTTTTTTTACTTCCCCTTTACGTTATGTTCTCCTCGTTCTAGTAGTTCTTCTTTATATTTATTGACATTGTTCTTTGTTCTTCACACGTGCGTCGTCAGAAGATTCTCTCTCTCTCTCTCTCTCTCTCTGGCTTTGTTCTCCGCATGTGCTATTTGTATTAACATATGATACGCCTAGAAAAGAAGACAAACAACAACAAGAGGAACAAGAAGGAGGAGGAGGAGGACACGAGAAGGTAGGAGGAAGAGGAGAAGAAAGATAAGGAGGAGGAGGAAAAAAAGAGGAAAAGTAGGAGCAGGAAGAGGGAGAAGGAGGAAAAGAAGAAAACGGAGAACGAGAAGAAGAGAAAGAGGAGAAGGAGGAGAAAGAGGAGGAGGAGAAGGAGAAGAAAGAAAAGGAGGAGGTGAAAAAGAGGAGAAGCAGGAAGAGGAAGAGGAGCAGGAAGAGCCTCTCTCCCCTGCTGTACCTTAACTCTCTTTACATGTTTGTCTCACACACAAACAAACACGTGTGTATATAAATAACTTTCTGGTCATGAAGTTAAATGGCGTTGATACTTTAAGATATGTACATTGTAACACACGCACACACGTATACGCACACACACACGCATACACACACACACACACACACACACACACACACACGCTCACACACACACACACACACCACACACACAAACAAACACGTGTATATAAATAACCTTTCTGGTCATGAAGTTGTTGATACTTTAAAGACACACACACACACACACACACACACACACACACACACACACACAAACAAACACGTGTATATAAATAACTTCTGGTCAAGAAGAAATGGCGCGATACTTAAGATATGTACGCACACACACACGCATACACACACACACACACACACACACACACACACACGCTCACACACACACACACACACCACATAAATTCCATCATACTCTCCTTCGTCACATACAGCGAAACCTCCATATAACGGACACCTCTCTTCATATAATACTTAAGACGGGCTTTTCATATCTAACGGACCTTCGATATAACGGATTTTCACCTTTATAGTCCATTAGATAGGGTTTTCATATCTAACGGACCCTCGATATAACGGACTTTTCCCGACACATAGTCCGTTAAATAAAGGTTTTACTGTACTGTAGTAGTCAAAGAGTTTAAGGGAGAAAATTGGAGCTGGGGTGAGTATTAGAGGCATTTATTGAGAGAGAGAGAGAGAGAGAGAGAGAGAGAGAGAGAGAGAGAGAGAGAGAGAGAGAGAGAGAGAGAGAGAGAGAGAGAGAGAGAGAGAGAGAGAGTGTTCACCTCGGGCAGGGAATGTTGTGAGAAAGAATAGGAAGTGGGTTGACCAGATGAGAGGGAGAGAGATGAGTGATTAGGCTGGGAAGGAGGAAAAAGGTAAAAAGTATTAAAAATAAAATAGAAAAAGAATACGAAGAAGAAGAATAAGAAGAACAAGAATAAGAAGAATAAGAATATGAAGAATAAGAATAAGAATACGAAGAATAAGAATAAGAATAAGAAGAATAAGAATACGAAGAATAAGAATAAGAATACGAAGAATAAGAATAAAAATACAAAGAATAAGAATAAGAATAAGAATACGAATAATAAGAATAAGAAGAATAAAAATAAGAAGAATAAGAATATGAAGAATAAGAATAAGAAGAATCAGAATATGAAGAATAAGAATACGAAGAATAAGAATAAGAAGAATAAGAATAAGAATAAGAATACGAAGAAGAATAAGAAGAATAAGAATAAGAAGAATAAGAATAAGAATAAGAAGAATAAGAATGAGAATAAGAATACGAAGAAGAAGAATAAGACGAATAAGAATAAGAAGAATAAGAATAAGAAGAATAAGAATATGAAGAATAAGAATAAGAATACAAAGAATAAGAATAAAAATACAAAGAATAAGAATAAGAATACGAAGAATAAGAATAAGAAGAATAAAAATAAGAAGAATAAGAATATGAAGAATAAGAATAAGAAGAATAAGAATATGAAGAATAGGAATACGAAGAATAAGAATAAGATGAATAAGAATAAGAAGAATAAGAATAAGAATAAGAAGAATACGAATAAGAAGAATACGAATAAGAAGAATAAGAATAAGAAGAATAAGAATACGAAGAATAAGAATAAGAATACGAAGAATAAGAATAAAAATACGAAGAATAAGAATAAAAATACAAAGAATTAGAATAAGAATACGAAAAATAAGAATAAGAATACGAAGAATAAGAATAAAAATACAAAGAATTAGAATAAGAATACGAAGAATAAGAATAAGAATACGAAGAATAAGAATAAGAATACGAAGAATAAGAATAAGAATACGAAGAACAAGAATAAGAATCCTAACCTAGAAGAAGAATGAAGAAAAAAGGTAAGACAGAGTGAAGGGAGAAAAAAGATGTGATAAAGTAGGTGGTAGGAATAGGTAAAGGAACTAATACACAGGTAATTAGTGTGGTAAGAGAGACAGGTAAGATTAAGTCTAGAAAAATAAACACACATACTAACACAGTAACTCTGTTTAATCCTTATGGGTGAAGAAAAATTCCGTATCTCAAAATATTTCCAGTTTACAGCTTCTAACTTTACGGGGGAACTATGGCAACAGGTGTGTACCGAAGTCTCATTTCGTTTCTTATTACTCAGAACAAGCAGTGGGAACTCTAATTAACGGACTATATGGAGAGGAAAATCCGTTATATCAAGAATCCGCTAAATGCAACACCTGCAGCTAAGGTACTTTATTTATATGAAAGTCCGTAATATCGGATTAGATAGAGAAATCCGTTATATGGAGATTTCACTGTACGCAGTTCATATATACCCAAATATCATCGTATTTTCTCCATACACAAAATAAAATTAAATATTTCTTCTAACAACAAACTTCATTATAGCGAGACGTAAACGAGAGGCAATAGTTGAGGAGAGACGTGCGAGTGAATGAATGTATCCCCGGCATGAGTAACAGTGACCCAGGGAAGATTTAATTTGGTTGAGTAATTACTAAAGTATACAATCAGAGTAGCTTTAGTATTTCACACAGAGATTCTTTAAAAACATAGGAACAAAAAAATATGGCTGAACGGGATCTTAAGGCTTTATAAATAGGAGAGAGAGAGAGAGAGAGAGAGAGAGAGAGAGAGAGAGAGAGATTATACGCTCGCCACAGAGGTCCATTGAAAGGTATAGGAAAGTAGAGACTCTAGTATGTCTATGAGTGGGAGGAGGAGGAGGAGGAAGAGAGGGAAGCGAGAGGGGAGTGTGACAGAGAGGGAGCTGCTAAGTAGAAAGGGATAAACTTGTGAACATGATAAACTAGGATGATGCACAGAATGAGAGGAAGGATGGAAGGAAGGTGGTGTTGAAGGGACGGGGAAGGAAAGATTCACACAGGGGACAGAGTGAGTGGGAGGGGGACAAGATTAATGGAAGATTGATACAGTGAGTGGGAGAAGGACAGGATGAGTGGGAAGCAGACAGGCTGAGCTGGAGAACAACAAGATTAATGGAAGATGGATAAAGTGAGTAGGATAAAGATCAAATAAATGAGAGGAGAATACAATAAGTGGGAGGATAACAGGGTGGATAAGGTGAGTGGGAAGAGGAGGACAATATAGACAGGAAGATAGAGGAGATAACAAGGACGAGTGGGAAGAAGACAAGATGACAAGGAAGAGTAAAACTAGTGTAAGATTCTCTTGTGTGTGTGTGTGTGTGTGTGTGTGTGTGTGTGTGTGTGTGTGTGTGTGTGTGTGTGTGTGTGTGTGTGTGTGTGTGTGTGTGTGTTCTACCTTTTTTAATTAACATAATCCTTTTGTATACTCTTTTCTACGTTCTAATTTCTAAACAGAACAATTATTTTATATAGATTTATCTAAAACAGAAAACCAAAAAAATCACTAAAACTCGTCACTAACTATAGTCGCTTCAGTCCACCGCTCATTAACTGGGGAGTAAGGAATGACATAGTTATACCCAACTCCAGTACAGTACTCCACTACCTCACCCCACACACAGCTCAACACATCTGTCTGTCTGTCTGTGTATGTCTGTCTGTCATTAAAGGTATCTCTAGTACTAAAGATCACCTGCAAGTTTAGCCCAGGAGGTGTTCCACATATGCTCACAATATTGGGTTTTATTAATTATGAAAAGACTTTTGACTCTCACGATGCCTTTTATAAATGCTTTGAGTAATGTGAGTATTGAACAGACTGACATTGACATCAATAGTGCATATAACCAGAACGGGAATTGTACAGTCAGTGGAGTCAAGAGTGGTGTAAAATGTTGGTAATAATGAAAACAAAATCTAGGTCCATTTTGAACCATTAAGCGATTTTATTAACATATATAACAAGGGATTATTTTTCTATTGTGTTTCTATATCAAGTTCCATCAAACCTCTGTGGCTTAACACTGGGTATTGCCTAAATCAATTTGTTGGTAAAAAGTGTACAAGTTAATTTTAAAACTGGCAAAAGCAACCACACTTAACCAGCCTATTTCTACCATATACTTTGGTTGTGAGGTAAGAAGCTTTGGTTATGTGAGGTAAAAAGCTTTGGTTATGTGAGGTAAAATATTTTGGATAAGTGAGGTTAGAAGCTTTGGTTATATGAGGTAAAAAGCTTTGGTTATGTGAAGTAAAAAGCTTTGGTTATGTGAGGTAAAATATTTTGGATAAGTGAGGTAAGACGCTTTGGTTATATGAGGTAAAAAGCTTTGGTTATGTGAGGTAAAAAACTTTGGTTATGTGAGGTAAAATATTTTGGATAAGTGAGGTAAGAAGCTTTGGTTATATGAGGTAAAAAGCTTTGGTTATGTGAAGTAAAAAGCTTTGGTTATGTGAGATAAAATATTTTGGATAAGTGAGGTAAGAAGCTTTGGTTATGTGAGGTAAAAAGCTTTGGTTATGTGAAGTAAAAAGCTTTGGTTATGTGAAGTAAAATATTTTGGATAAGTGAGGTAAGAAGCTTTGGTTATGTGAGGTAAAAAGCATTGGTTATGTGAAGTAAAAAGCTTTGGTTATGTGAGGTAAAATATTTTGGATAAGTGAGGTAAGAAGCTTTGGTTATGTGAGGTAAAAAGCTTTGGTTATGTGAAGTAAAAAGCTTTGGTTATGTGAGGTAAAATATTTTGGATAAGTGAGGTAAGAAGCTTTGGTTATGTGAGGTAAAAAGCTTTGGTTATGTGAAGTAAAAAGCTTTGGTTATGTGAGGTAAAATATTTTGGATAAGTGAGGTAAGATGCTTTGGTTATGTGAGGTAAGAAGCTTTGGTTATCTGAAGTAAAAAGCTTTGGTTATGTGAGGTAAAATATTTTGGATAAGTGAGGTAAGAAGCTTTGGTTATTTGAGGTAAGAAGCTTTGGTTATGTGAGGTAAAAAGCTTTGGTTATGTGAGGTAAAAAGCTTTGGTTATGTGAAGTAAAACCTTTGGTTATGTGAGGTAAAATATTTTGGATAAGTGAGGTAAGAAGCTTTGGTTATGTGAGGTAAGAAGCTTTGGTTATGTGAGGTAAAAAGCTTTGGTTATGTGAAGTAAAAAGCTTTGGTTATGTGAGGTTAAGGTGTGTGTATTTGGTTAGGTTACCACAGCCGCCATGATGGAACCAGACAACATTATTGATCTTAACAATAACTCAAACGGTTACACTTAAGAGATATAATTATCATACCTAAGCTCTTTCGTAAGCAGGTAAGAAACAGGTGTATATAACACGAGTACCAACTTTCAACACACCTTTACAAATTACTTTAGGGAACATAATCCATCAGTTAAGTCATAAACACCTGGACGTTAGGATGACTTGCTAATAACACCCGACCCCCCCCCCATCCATCCCTGCTTCACGTTTTCTATATCGTTTGATCTTCACTACTGCCTATGACCCTTATCAAACCCAAATTATCCATCTATTTACCCCAATCGCCCCCAAGAACTACCAGTATACAAGGTTTTAAAGATCATTTCCTTCCTTCTCTTCTTCTCTCCTACGTATACCCTTATTCTCTAAATACTCTTCCCCTTTTATCTTCATCCTACTATTCGTATTTTCATCTACTTTCACTCTTTATTTTTTTCGTTAGCAATCTTTTATTTCCTTCTTTCAAATCATTTTTTTTCTTTGTATTGATTTTCATAATATTTTTTTTCTTCTTATTTATCCATTTCCTTCCCCTTTATTTCCCCCATTATCCCCATTCGTCTTTGTCTTTAATAACCATTTCCCATTTCTTCTTTCCTCCAATTCTCATTCTCTTATATTTCCCTAGTTCCAATGCTTTCTCTTTTTTTTGCAACTCCCTTCTTTCTTCATTTCCCCTATTCCCATTTTACTTTATTTCCTCGTTCCTTCATCTCTATATACCTTTTCTTTTTCCCCCTTCCAATTCCCTTCCTGTTCCACACACCAACAACTCACAAATCTTCATCTAGGGCAGAGAGGGAGGGGGCAAAAATATTGACACATCAAACAAGGCTCTATATCTTAGGCCGTCGATGGAGGGAGGGAGGGAGGGAAGGAAGGAGAAGGAAGGAGAGGTAAGGATGGACGAGGGAGGGAGTGAGGGAAGGGGAAGTTAAAATGAAAGAAGTGAATAGCAAAAATGAGAGAGAGAGAGAGAGAAGGTTGATAATTTGACCTTAATTGGATCTGAATTAAGTCTTCAAGTTCACGTAATGACGGATAATACACTAAGAAGACACTGGTGAAAGACGTGGCTTGATCACACACACTGTACTGGAGAGAACAGCTGTTAACCTAATTAAACATTGACTGAACTCCGCTCCTGCCATGACCTGCTGAGAAGTCGATGGATGGATGGATGGAGCCTTTTAAACAGTACACGGATAAAGCTCAGCGTTAGTAGAAGCTTTTACGGATAGTTAAGGGTGATATCGTCCTGGCCGCTACTATGAATAGGTTAATTACGGTGTTAGGAGTGTAAATAACAGCGGGTTTTTTCACTTGTTTACATGGTAATTGAAATAGGTTAAATGTGTGGTGCCCCCCCCCCCCCTCGCTCCTTAGACTGGACTGAGAAGATCATTTTTCCCGACGAGTTTTATACCGTAAATAATTCGGACGAGTGAGAACAATTATATCTGCATTGTGGGTTAAAAAAAAAGATGGTATTTGATAGATCAGCTTAAAGAAGTCAAAATGAGCTAATTTACTAGTTACAGGAGTCACGGTATTGACCTGAATGATACTCGAAAGTCAAGGAGAAAATATAGTTGAAGGCATTATTAAAATTTAGGCGAATGACACAGGAAAATTTCGCTACACACTGGGAAAAAAAAGATTCACTTAAACCCTACAACTTTGACGACGGTTTCCATAAAATTATAGATAGATAAATTCTTTACTTCCTCAACTGGAGCTAACTTTGATGATTAAGATAAAAAATAAATAAATAACCAGAAAGTATAAAATAATTTGAACTTTAATGGCGTTTTAACTTTTAGTGAATAAGTGAAGAAAAAAAATTCTCACCAGAAAAAATACGTAAAAAATAAAAATGACTCCAACTTGTAAATTCATCTACTTGTTTCTTAATATGTTAAACACGTCGGATAATTAATGACTGAGAGTTATATAACAGGGAGCTGGGACGAGAGATTAGGTAGGTATCCCCCTGCACTATGGCACGACTCACTTACACTGATGAAACGTCAGTTATGTTGGTCGTCACGTGACTACATATATTATTACTTAAACTACCGTGTGTGTATATGAGGAAGAGAAGAAACACGCACACACACACACACACACACACACACGTGAAAAACAACCTAATTGGATGATAAAAAAAAAACTGTGCGTCACGCTTACCAGCTGAGATGTTTACATTGTCACTCTCTCTCTCTCTCTCTCTCTCTCTCTCTCTCTCTCTCTCTCTCTCTCTCCTGTAAATTCCTTCCTTTAGCATTTTATGAAAGGTGAATAACATGGACGTATGGAGAGAGAGAGAGAGAGGAGAATGTTTGATGGATAACAATGGACTGAAAATTTTTTGTGAAGTGAAGGAGAATTGAAAGATAATCGATAATGAACAAAATCAAGAGACAGGAGAAAGGAAGAAGAAAAAGATACAACACACACACAACAATAACGCCGTGAAAAAACATTAAAAACAAACACTTTTCCAACAAATAAAACCTGGGATGAAACACTACCAACCATGGGGGGAAAAACACGCGAAAAAAACACACACACACACACACACACAAAAACTTATCCACCCCAAAGCTGTAGTCTCAAAAACTGACCCCAAGTCCAGCGTTCTCCTTTAAATAT
This sequence comes from Homarus americanus, assembly GCF_018991925.1. NCBI lineage: Eukaryota > Metazoa > Arthropoda > Malacostraca > Decapoda > Nephropidae > Homarus > Homarus americanus. Next base: position 4,181 of record NW_024734467.1, on the reverse strand, counting down.
GTGGAGAGGAGCGTAGAAACGACAGAAAAATCGGTGAGACAGACATACAGACACACACACAGAGAGAGAGAGAGAGTATGTGTGTGTGTAGGTCGTCGTGTTAGGGCCAGAGGTGAGCCAGACACTTGGTTTATTGACATGCAAGGGTTGAGGTCTACCAATATCCTCCCCCCATACCAATGTTATACCTCCCTCCTCCTCTCTCTGTTCCTCTCCCACCTACTATACCACCATCCTAGTGACGTGTCTTAATTTACTTTCCATCATCCTTAAATATACAATTATATTTACATAACAAATCACTACTCCCTGCCTCCTTGCCAGCTCCTTACTGTTCCATCCCTACACCCGCCAGGTCAACAGGACGACAAAAACACGTTCCATTAGGGGCCAGAAACTTGTTTGTGTACCTTCACTTTATTACAGAATTATAATTACCTTTGATGGTGTTATTGGAGGGTGAGGGTAATGTGATTGGGCTATGTCTGTCAGTGTGTCATGCAGTGAACCAGGTGCTGTTGTATTGTGTACCTCAGTCAGGTTATTTATCAGTAAGTCAGTCGACACTTGACTGATATGCGTATAGAAAAACCTTGTTATTTTTTTATACTGGACATTTTTAAATAAATGTATTGTTTAATATTAACATGAGCAGTGCACACATCAGGACGTACAGGAGGTCAGGACTCATTAAATATTCAGACAAGGGTTATACGAGCGAGCGTGAGTCCATTAACAACAAGCAAGAATGTAAACATGAGACACGCACTCCACATACATGGGGCCTTCCTTGTCCCAGAGGCGTCTTGTACCGAGGAAGCGTAAGACTGGTCACGCGGGCCTTAAACCATGGCTTAGTTTGGGCCACACGGGAACACCAACGGCTTGATCATTGGTTTTAAATATAAATTGTTGCCTGTGTGTTTCAAGAGTTAATCATCTATAAATCTATCAAGTATGAATATATTTTAATCATCACCCAGTGTCAGTTCACTGCTGAAACAAGGCTTCTTCATCATCCCCTCCCAAAGAGAATCCTAAACTACATAATGTCTTTTATCCATTGGCCATTTTCGTAGGATCCAGCAGTCGCAGATCTTCTTAGTTTACTGTTGATTATGTAAGATAATCTCAGTTCCTACCCGCACATGGCCTTACAGTAGTAACGTATTGTACTTCAGTTTTACATGTCATAGATTCGCTTCTGTTCCCTGACTCTCTATGTTATACCACCTACATCTTCTCATGCATTTTTGAGTAGCTTGGAGTTTCTATGTAATGTTTGCTTTTACACACACATTTCACATTCATATTTCAACACTGGAAGTAGGAGACACCTGGCATATACTTTGTACATGCGTGTTGCTTCTGAATAAATGACTTAAGTCTTCCAAAGGATTTCCATTATATTTTGACTTCTTTCCACTCTACTACACTTCTTTATGTAACTCAGTTTACTTTGGCTTTTTCTTGCATATAAATGATTGAATTCTATGGAAGGGGAATATGTGTAGTATTCATTATTTTTTTGTCTTTACCAACATATTAAAGAACATTTGGTTGTGTTCATTTTCACTCGTTCCTGTTTGCTTGCATCGACCAACTCCTGTGTTTGCCTTCACACACACACACACACACACACACACACATGGTCAGTTCCCTAGCTCCTTAAAGCATATATAACAAACACTGAACTTGCCCCATCAAAACACCCCAAACACTCTCCCATGAACCCAAGGTATGAGGCATTGCATTTCTAGAATATTTCCAGGTCAATTTGCAATTAAAATTATTTACTAGTCTTTAATTAATCCTCAGCCCTTCCCGCTCTCTCGGTTGAATGAAAGCGAGTTTAGAGTCTTTGTTGGTATTTTTATAAATGAATTACAGAATACATAACAGGTAAAAGGTTAGGCTTCTTGGTCTGTCGTTGCGTCGTGTATATCAAGACAAATATGACCATAACATTATTCTAACTTTCTGGTAATTTATTTCGTCATGTAAGAACGCCTACTATGCTTATCGTTCCTCTCTCAGCATGTACAGCCTCCCGAAATATCCGAGAAGTTTTCAGAAACCATAGGAAAGCCAACGATTATACCGTGCCTCACCCTAGCTCCCCCTGACCCTTAGTCTATCACAGGTAAACCACAATTTGCTCTTACTTATTACCCCTGACGGCAGACCACCAGGTGTTATATGTGGGCGTAAATATACCACCTGCTACTTATACTTTCTTTATGTCATTTATACTTAGATTCAGCCCTTTCATTATAAGACAATGTATAATTGTGTCTATTAATGTTATTTATGTCCTTTCTCCTTCCTTTCATTATAAAGTTAAATATGAATCCTCGTCTTTATCATTTTTTTACATAATTTTTTTTTTTTTATTGGGCACTCCCCTACATCCTTGTGTAAGGTGAAGCGCAGAAGCGTTTACAGCGCCCAACAGGGAAGCATGCTAAGTTCATGCTTGCCTTTATGTCTCATGAGTTAAGGGCGTAGAAGTCTGAAGAGTCAAGGGCGTAGAAGCCTAAGAGTCCAATGGTTTATATCAGAGATTGTTAGGCTCCAACAACTTGTCCCTGAATACGAATTCGCAACTTTCGACTTACAACAGGTACCTACTTACTGCTAGGTGAACAGGGACGAAGGGGACTAGGAAGAGTGTCCAAACAACTTCCGCCGGCCCGGGAATCGAACCCGTGACATCTTGCTTGCGAGGCAAGAACGGTACCGCTCTACCACCAGCTCCCCTTTTTACATAATGAATTTGAGTTGTTGCTTAAATCTCTCTCTCTCTCTCTCTCCTCCAAATGCACTCACGCACACTTATTGTTTATTTCTGTCTCGCAATATGTCCCACCTCCGGACCATATCCTAGACCGCTGTCACTGCCTTCACACTTCCCACACCTTTCCCACGTCCACTGCTCACACTTCTCTTTTTCATCACCACGACACACACACACATCCATGCTAGACCTTACCTCTGAGTTATACATATATTAACAATGGTTTGTAGAGGAGAGGTCTATATATATGAGGTTGACTCCCAGTATGACTTTATCTTCACCACAACACTGTTCAGTATTCTCGTCCGGTAAACACTGACTATATGAACGTTAATCAGTGTAATAACTCGAGTTTCCTCTTTCACTTCCCTCTCTCTTTCTTTCTCTCACTCTCTTCCTGATATACTTTCTCTCCCTCTCACAATTTCTCTATCTCCTTCTCCGTCCCCCAAATTATTATCATTTATGCATTCTCCCTCACTAAGGCAGGCAGGTATGACAGGTAATACGAGGGTAGGTTAAATACTTCTGAATATCCAAATTATTTTCTTTTGCTTTTAACACTCCAAGTTAACACAAACATCCTTTAACTGACAGAGCTTAAAGATACACTGGAGTAGGGTGGCTGTGAAATCTGCTTCTTATATTGAAAAAAAACCCAACTATTTTGTATGAAATATTCCAAAGTCTTTTTTTAGATATATTTTAATACGATCTCTCTCTCTCTCTCTCTCTCTCTCTCTCTAATACATCTAAGTAAATATATATCTTAAGAAAATACCCATAGATAATTCCAATACGGCATATCTACCACTAGCCGACTCACAGTAGGATACAAATTGACCCCAAAATACCCACATTACCGAGAGAAACTGCTGGGTTACGTCCGAGCCACTTGCTACCAGATCTCTCCCAGTCTTGGTTAAATATTTCCGGTGTAAATAATAATCATCCGTGAAGCTTCAATTAAAATGGTGTAAAAGCCTGTATGTTCTGAAGCTTAAGGTGTATACCATTAACCAGTCATGAAGCTTCGTTATTAAAGGTTTATAATAATGTTGTGAGTTATGTGGCTTCAATAATGTTCTAATGATCGTAAGTTAAAAGGTTGTAAATACAGAAGGTCTGAGGCCATTAGTCAGGCAAAAGTCTTTATGGCACTCATCACAGATCTTGATTCTATTACAGACTAACTTCAGGTTTAATTAATTCCCAACACTACGATTAAATAATATACTCTGATAACATGAACTCTACTGCGTCAAGGTACCATTAATCAACCAACGAAAGGGTAATTAAATGAGTTTTAAATGCCATTAACTATTAAACCTCGATGGTGTAATTGGACATGAATATGTAATTAAAGTAATGGAGTCTTGATGCA
>NW_024734466.1:267500-323588 GCF_018991925.1 Homarus americanus | reverse complement strand
GCAGGGGGGTAGGGTGTTGATGGTGAGGAGGGTAGGTTGGCACAGGGGTAGGGTGTTGATGGTGAGGAGGGTAGGTTGGCTACAGGGGGTAGGGTGTTGATGGTGAGGAGGGTAGGTTGGGTACAGGGGGGTAGGTGTTGATGGTGAGGAGGGAGGTTGGGTACAGGGGGTAGGGGTGTTGATGGTGAGGGAGGGGTAGGTTGGGTACAGGGGGTAGGGGTGTTGATGGTGAGGAGGGTAGGTTGGCTACAGGGGGTAGGGTGTTGATGGTGAGGAGGGTAGGTTGGGCACAGGGGTAGGTGTTGATGGTGAGGAGGGTAGTTGGGCACAGGGGGGTAGGGTGTTGATGGTGAGGAGGGTAGTTGGGTACAGGGGGGTAGGGTGTTGATGGTGAGGGAGGGTAGGTTACACAGGGGGTAGGGGTGTTGATGGTGAGGAGGGTAGGTTGGGCTGGGGGGGGTAGGTGTTGATGGTGAGGAGGGTAGGTTGGCACAGGGGGTAGGTGTTGATGGAGAGGAGGGTAGGTTGGCTACAGGGGGGTAGGGAGTTGATGGTGGGAGGGAGGGGGTAGGTTGGGTACAGGGGGGAGGGTGTTGATGGTGAGGAGGGTAGGTTGGCTACAGGGGGGTAGGGTGTTGATGGTGAGGAGGGTAGGTTGGGCACAGGGGGGTAGGGTGTTGATGGTGAGGAGGGTAGGTTGGGTACAGGGGGTAGGGTGTTGATGGTGAGGGAGGGTAGGTTGGGTACAGGGGGTAGGGTGTTGATGGTGAGGAGGGTAGGTTGGGTACAGGGGGTAGGGTGTTGATGGTGAGGAGGGTAGGTTGGGCACAGGGGGGTAGGGGTGTTGATGGTGAGGAGTAGGTTGGGTACAGGGGGGAAGTGTTGGTGGTGGAGGAGGTAGGTTGGGTACAGGGGGGTAGGGGTGTTGATGGTGAGGAGGGGCAGGTTGGGCACAGGGGGTAGGGGTGTTGATGGTGAGGAGGGTAGGTTGGGCACAGGGGTAGGGTGTTGAAGGTGAGGAGGGGTAGGTTGGCAGGGGGTAGGGTGTTGATGGTGAGGGTAGGTTGGCTACAGGGGGTAGGGTGTTGATGGGAGGAGGGAAGTTGGGTACAGGGGGTAGGGTGTTGATGGTGAGGAGGGTAGGTTGGGCACAGGGGGTAGGGTGTTGATGGTGAGGAGGGTAGGTTACACAGGGGGGGGTAGGGGTGTTGATGCAGAGGAGGGGAGATGGGCTACAGGGGGGTAGGGGTGTTGATGGTGGAGGAGGGTAGGTTGGGTACAGGGGGTAGGTGTTGATGGGGTGAGGAGGGTAGGTTGGGCGGACAGGGGGTAGGGTGTTGATGGTGAGGAGGGTAGGTTGAGCAGGGGGGTAGGGTGTTGATGGTGAGGAGGGTAGGTTGGGCACAGGGGAGGGGTGTTGGCAGAGGGAGGGTAGGTTGGGCACAGGGGGTAGGGTGTTGATGGTGAGGAGGGTAGGGCTGGGCAGGGGGGTAGGGGTGTTGATGGTGAGGAGGGTGGGGTGGGTTAGGGGTAGGGTGTTGATGGTGAGGAGGGTAGGTTGGGTACAGGGGGGTAGGTGTTGATGGTGAGAGGGTAGGTTGGCTACAGGGGGTAGGGTGTTGATGGTGAGGAGGGAAGGTTGGGTACAGGGGGTAGGGTGTTGATGGAGAGGAGGGTAGGTGTACAGGGGGTAGGGTGTTGATGGGTGAGGAGGGTAGGTTGGGTACAGGGGTAGGGTGTTGATGGTGAGGAGGGTAGGTTGGGCCAGGGGGTAGGGTGTTGATGAGGAGAGGGTGGTTGGGCAGAGGGGAGGGGTGTTGAGGTGAGGAGGTAGGTTGGGTACAGGGGGTAGGGTGTTGATGGTGAGGGAGGTAGGGTTACACAGGGGGGTAGGGTGTTGATGGTGAGGAGGGTAGGTTGGGTACAGGGGGTAGGGGTGTTGAAGAGGAGGGCAGGTTGGCTACAGGGGGTGGGGTTGATGGTGAGGAGGGTAGGTTGGGTACAGGGGGTAGGGGTTGATGGTGAGGAGGGTAGGTTGGGCACAGGGGGGTAGGGTGTTGATGGTGAGGAGTGGAAGGGCTACAGGGGGTAGGGTGTTGATGGTGAGGAGGTAGGTTGGGCACAGGGGGTAGGGTGTTGATGGTGAGGAGGGTAGGCACAGGGGGGTAGGGTGTTGATGGTGAGGAGGGTAGGTTGGGTACAGGGGGTAGGGGTGTTGATGGTGAGGAGGGTAGGGTTGGCTACAGGGGGTAGGGTGTTGATGGTGAGGAGGGTAGGTTGGGCACAGGGGGTAGGGTGTTGATGGTGAGGGAGGTAGGGTTGGCTACAGGGGGTAGGGGTTGATGGTGAGGAGGGTAGGTTGGGCAGGGGGGTAGGGTGTTGATGGTGAGGAGGGGTAGGTTGGGTACAGGGGGTAGGGGTGTTGATGGTGGGAGGGAGGGTAGGTTGGGCACAGGGGGGGTAAGGGTGTTGATGGTGAGGAGGGTAGGTTGGGTACAGGGGGTAGGGTGTTGATGGTGAGGAGGGTAGGTTGGCACAGGGGGGTAGGGGTGTTGGATGAGAGGAGGGTAGGTTGGACACAGGGGGTAGGTGTTGATGGTGAGGAGGGTAGGTTGGCACAGGGGGTAGGGTGTTGATGGTGAGAAGGGGTAGGTTGGGTACAGGGGGTAGGGTGTTGATGGTGAGGGAGGGTAGGTTGGCACAGGGGTAGGGTGTTGATGGTGAGGAGGGTAGGTTGGGCACAGGGGGTAGGTGGTTGATGGTGAGGAGGGTAGGTTGGCTACAGGGGGTAGGGTGTTGATGGTGGAGAAGGGCAGGTTGGGTGAGGGGTAGGGGTTGATGGTGAGGAGGGTTGGGTAACAGGGGGTAGGTGTTGATTAAGAGGAGGTTGGCTGGGGGTAGGGTGTTGATGGTGAGGGAGGGTAGGTTGGGCACAGGGGGTAGGGTGTTGATGGTGAGGAGGGTAGGTTGGGTAGGGGTGTTGATGCAGAGGAGGGTAGGGTTGGGTGATAGGGGGTAGGGGTGTTGATGCAGAGGAGGGTAGGTTGGGTACAGGGGGGTAGGTGTTGATGGTGAGGGAGGTAGTTTGGGTACAGGGGGTAGGGGTGTTGATGGAGAGGAGGTAGGTTGGCTACAGGGGGTAGGGTTTGATGGTGAGGAGGGTAGGTTGGGTACAGGGGGTAGGTGTTGATGGTGAGGAGGAAGTTGGCTACAGGGGGTAGGTGTTGATGGTGAGGAGGGTAGGTTGGGTACAGGGGGTAGGGTGTTGATGGTGAGGAGGTTAGGTTAGGTTGAGTTAAGTCGTTTGGATATTTGCTCTGTGTTGAGAGATGGAAAATAATATCTCACTCAAAATTTTAATAAGTAAAAAGTTTGGGAAAAATTTGCTTGAAGGATTTATTTATTTATTTTTTTTAGGATGTTTAGTGGTGGAAGAAAGGAGGGAAGTGTGTGTGTGTGTGTGTGTGTGTGTGTGTGTGTGTGTGTGAATGAATGTGAGAGCAGTGACCTTTGATGTTGGTAGTTTATTGGAATTAAATAAGTCAATAAGTCAGTGGAGTCGTAAAGTCGCCCGAGTCCTAAAGTCACCAGAGTTATTAAGGGCCCCTGGTATAGAGAGACTCACACACGCAATAAAGGCTCCGTCCGTCCCATGTTGTCTCCCCCAGTCAGGTGTCGTCATGATGTGTTGGGTGGAACGTGTGACCTTTCCCGCGTGACATTTACAATAATATTATCCAAGAATCCATAATGACTTGGTTGTCGTTCATGAATTCCTTGTGACTTCGACCCCCTGTACACTCTGATGATGAATGGTTAATGGCTTTATATTTTGAATTCATCCATGGTTGTATTGTTTGAAGAATCCACAATAAATCTGCACCGTTCACTTAACATGATAGGTTAGAGGGGGTTAGGTTAATTTACGTTAGGTTGGGTTACGTAAGGGTAAGTTAGGTCAAATTAGAGTCGTGTTGGCGTTAGTTTGTAGTGTGTCTTTAAATATCAGGATGGGCGAGGGTCACACACACACACACACACACACACTGCAGACAGGTCAGTAAATATTATAAGCGACGCTCCCTCAGGAAATATTTAAGCCTGACGAGGTTCATGCCAATACCTTTCATGATTTAAATTATGTGGGTCGCGCCTAACACACACACACACACACATATACACAATAAACACACACACACACATATACACATTAAACACACACATACACGCAAGCACACACACACACACACACACACACATACACGCACGCACACACACACAAACACAATACACACACACACACATACATACTAGACACACAAACACACACTAGACACACACGCTCACAGACACACACATATACACAACACACACACACACACATATATATACATACACACACATACACTGTCTTGTCACTCACTGTCTTGTCAGCTTTCTCGATTACATATACCGCCATCTCGAGAAACGAAAAACGTCTGTAGCTGTCGCCTTCATTGATTTCACTAAAGCGTTCGACCTAGTCGACCACAATATAATCATAAACAAAGCTATTGACCTCGGGCTTCGGAGAAGTCTCATACCATGGCTTACAGACTTCCTCAGTGACCGACGCCAAGCTGTACGCTTCCGAGGGGCTGTCTCCACCTTTCAGTCACTCACCTGTGGCGTCCCCAAGGCACCAAGATGGGACCACTCTGCTTCCTTATGCTCATCAATGATGCCCTAAGAGAAACCCTGCTCGCTGGAAATATGTCGACGACTCCACCATTGGGATCAGCGTCAACAATTCTGCTCCCAACTATACCGCCCTTCAGGATTTATTGAACAGTCTCCAAAACTGGGCCACCAACAACCATGTCACCATCAACCATACCAAGACAATGGTTATGCACATCAACCTCTCCTCCGACATTGTCCCACCTCCTTCCATTACCCTAGGTCCGAACACACTCCAGGTTGTAGATTCCACGAGCTCCTCAGCGTCACCATAGACAACAAACTAAATTGGAAACCACACGTCAGTGAAGTTGTCAAATCCTCCAGTTTCCGTCTCCACCTCCTCCGCCGACTCAAGTCCCTCGGAGTTCCTGCACACGAGCTCCTCAGTGTATACACAACATTCATACTTCCCAAGCTCACCTATGCCTCCCCCACCTGGTCTTCCTCCCTAAATGCCACACAACGTAAACACCTAGAAAAAGTGCAAAAGAGGGCATGCAAGATTATTCTCTCCCCTTCCTACTCCACATATCAAGAAGCGCTCAACACACTGACCCTTTCGACTCTCACTGACCATCACCACGACCTCATCTGCAAATTTGGTAAGAAGCTTCTACACCATCCCCGACACCGGCCCCTACTACCACCTGAGATCCCTGTCCGAGAATTGCTGTTCGACACCACAACCGCATCCAGCCCATACGTGCACGAACTGATCGCTATAAGAACAGCCCAGTCCCAACCATTGTAAAAATTATCAATAACATGTAATAAATCAGTGTATTCACTCCCAGTAAACACTGCTCCCTACACTGTCACTATGTTGAAATGAACTGTAGTTTGAGCTGATCCCCATCTAAGTTACTATATGTCTTATTTGTGTCACTTATGTCACTTGTATATTATTTGTAATTCGTAACCCATTCCCCAAATATGTAACTGTATATTTTCAGCCTTCTGGCTGCCAAGCTCTTTCAATAAACCGTTAATTATTATTATTATTATATTATTATGCACACATACTAGACACACACACACACGCCTCATAACACCATCTGTTAGAGAATTACTACACCACGAGGTCCCTCATAACACCATCTGTGAGGGAACTACTACACCACGTGAGGTCCCTCCTAACACCATCTGGAAGGGAGTTACTACACTACGTGTTTGCTGTGCAACACCTACAGTACATTGAATTGAATTGAAACAGTTTATTTAGCCAGAAAAACACAGATACAGAGTGGATAATAATAACAATATTAACATGGCTGAGCCAGTTGAGAACCTGAGCTCTCTTTGAGGCACCTGATATATACTATACATTTATCTCAAGGAAGTATTATGTAACATTTAGTATCATCTGGAATAGTACAATAGCATGGTGGTAATAAGAACATCTCATAATGTTACCACGATTATCACTTCAATATTAATTAATTTTATTGATTTAATATTTTTTTAGTTTATTTCTTTTTTATTTATTTATATATACATAAATTACAGTGAAATTTAAAAACATAAGTATAATGGGGGAGCAGTACAACCTGGGTTGTATAGTAATAAGGTTGAAGAAGAGGACAGAGCTGTCAGGATTATGTCTCGTTGGCAATTATGTTTATTGCAATGGTAATTACTTATCTATTTACATGATAATTTCCGATAAAACGGTTTTAATGGTACAATAAAAGCAGGTACTGTAAATATAGTAGGTATTACAAGAAATATTAATACTTAGACAATAGATATTTTTTAAGAGATGATTTAAAGGAAGGGAGCGTAGTCTTTCCTCGGATGGGTGGGGTAAGTTGTTCCACACCTTCACACCATGATATTTTATGAAGGTCTGGGACTGAGAGGAGCGCATGGGGGGTGGTCTTAGTAGCTCTGGGTGCCTTAAGTTGTATCTCTGATTATTCCGGAACTGGAAATAATTATTGTCAAGCAAGTGATTGATAGATTTGTAAACAAAGAGGGCACAGCAGTAGGTGATAATATCTTCGAATTTTAAAATTTTCAATATAGCAAATTTTTCATTTGTGTGATCTGTTTTTTTTTCAAGTAGGTCATTGTCCGTACAACTCTCTTTTGTGAAGTAACCAGAGATTGTGTTTTTTAAGAGTCAGAGGCCCCCTATAGTGTGTGACAGTGTGTCAGGTGTTGGTAAACAAGATCATGATAGATTTCTTTCATTTCTGTGAGAGTGAGTGACTGTCGAGTGTGATACATGATACCGCACTGTTAATTGACTTAACTGTGAATGGCTTGTATGTGGTTTCTCCAGTTAAGTTTCTCATCAACAATAACTCCGAGGAATTTAGTAGTTTGTTCGCGTTTGAGGACTGTATTACCAAGGTATAGGGGGTCCAAGTCTGGGGATAAGTTTTTCCTTCTGTGAAAGATCGTGTAGTGGGTTTTCTCAAGGTTTAAGGTCAGTTTATTACGAATTACCCAGGTCCTGACTTTAGTCAATTCAGTGTTCATAGTTCACTGTATGTTCCTTTACCTTTCTCTAATGAAGGCTTTTGTTTAACCACTAATGTATGAAATAAGTCATTTATGTCCAATGTATATTTTCAGCCTTCGTGCTGCAGAACTATTTCAATAAACCGTTAATTATTATTATTATTACACTCACAAACACACACACACACAAACACACACACACACACACACACACACTACTACTTCTACTACGACTACTACTACTACTACTACTACTTTTTTTTTTTAATGGCCTCCAGCCTCCCCCAATAGCCACACCTTCGCCACCATTTAATTACCTTAATATTAAATATCCTAATACATAAGTAGCTATCCTATCTGTGTTAAATTAGTTGAGCCGCAGATCTATGCCGCATTCAGTGACAGTAGCCTCATAGTCAATATCTGCAGCAGTTGTCGGAGTTGGGGCAGAAGCTCTCGTTCCCCTGAGGCAGAGCAAAACCGACCGAAGGAGAGAGAAAGACAGTCGACATCTCATCCAGTCTGTAACATAACTTCTGGGCTGCTGCTTCTGTTCGGAGATCAACTCCGCGAGTCTGGCGTAGAAACATCTTGCACTTGGTCCCATCCCACCAGAGGTTCTGAACACTAGAGGAGTGAAGCTGCCTTGATCAACGTTTTGAATTCTCTCCCCATATGCCCTTCTCTTGTCGTTCTCGTTTCTCCTGTGTGCAGCATCGAGAGCTAGGTTACGGTGACATGCTGCCATGGGATCAAAATTCCTGATGTCGAAGAAAGCTGCTGTCCCTGCGTCCAGAATCCTCGAGCACTGACGTCCACATGGGCTTCGTTAGAAGGGTTTGAAGTCCTGTGTTGGAAGATCTCACCATCCAATGGAAGGAGGGTCGGTTCTACCATGACATCCCGGCAGATTTCCTTCAAAATATTTGCTGTGAGATCCCTTACCTCGTCATGCCTCATGCATATGAAGCCCCCCTTCTTGCAGACCATGGCGTGATCGCCATCATAGGAAGAGCCACACACGCATTGGGAGGGCAAACCTTCTACTGGCCGACCGTACCTTAGAGCAGGGGTTTTCAAACTATGGGTCCCGACCCTTCAGTGGGTCGCGAAATAAATAAATTGGGTCGCAAAATAAAAATGGGTCGCGAAAATAAATAAGAAAAAATAAATAAAATGGGTCGCGAAAATAAATAAGAAAATAAAAATAAATGCACCATAATTTAGGCTTGGTTATTGTAATGTACACTCCACAGTCTAGGAAGCGACTGCAAGGAGAGCATTTCCTGATTCTTTCTTTACCTCTCATGTCATCCGTTTTGCGCAGAAAAACTCGTAATCGTAGTTTTTCCCCCGTAATCTAACCTAAGCTAACCTAACTTAACCTAACTTATCCTAACCTAACATGAATTTTGTCGATGCTAAATAAAGGAAAATTGTGAACAGTGTTTGTCTTTGATTTACTCATTTCATATCATTACACTTAGGTTTAATGGGTCGCAATTCAAATTGTTGTTCTGGCTGTGGGTCGCAGTAAAAAAGTTTGAAAAACACTGCCTTAGAGCAATGGCATGTGTAAATTCTTGTTTATTAAGACTGAAACCATTTGCCCTTATCGGTAACGTAGTTAACCAGTTCGAGGCGTCCACCTCCTGCGCTATAGCTACTTTTTTTTTCAAATTTTCTGGTACCTGCAGCAATAGTTGCTGCAACTTATCATTTTGGCAGTGCTGTCGATCTGTCATAATGGACCTACGAATCTTATTTACTTCACTGGTATCCACTTCCCCTGTTGCATTCTGGGCTATTATGTGGTCCGTGAGGGCTGCCGTGAGCTTAAGTGAATTTTGATGTTCAGTGGCAGCAATCTCCTCTGGATTTGTTAGTCCCATCCCTCCCAGTCTTGGTGGAAGTGCAAGAAGTGCTCTTTCTGCTGGGGTTAAGTCAAAGTGTTTCACTAATTTGGGAATGAAATTGTCACTGATAGCTTCTTCCAGAGGGTGGAGGAGGGGTCCGATATCAGGGATAGTACGCATCAGGTAGTTCCAACTATGCTTGACTCCATGGGTGAATGCAGCAAAGGCCGCATGTGGCTCTGTGTTAGCAATCTCAGACAGAGCTTGGATTTCACTAACCCACTCATTCACCTTTCCCGCCACGTACTCGGTCTTGAAGTCCATAGTGCCAATTACTGCGCCTAGATGTCTTTGGCCGTCCTTAGTTATTTTGACCTCACTTCCGCCAAAAACCTCCAATGCCCATTCATAATGTTCTGGCTTCACGATGAGGAAGGACTTGCTGGCGTTTGGGTGGTACCCTATTTGTGGACCTCGCGATGTTACCAAGTCCCACCACTTTTTGATGCCCTCCACTTTTCCTGCTCCTGTAAGGTCATCAGCATATGCCACTTGTTTGACCCCAGTTGTTTCAAATTTTATTTCTTGTTGGAGCACTGATAGGCCTATTGCGTACATTGCCATTGCAACAGGGTCCCCCTGTGTTGTTCACTCGGTTGACTATGTAGAGGTCTGATGGATTCCTATACGAATTTTCAGCATACATCGCAAAGCTTGGACACTTGATCTTGATGTTGTGCAGTGCAGCCTTGCGGTTAAGTATGTTGAATGCGTTTGAAGCATCCACCAGGAGAACGGCCTCACAATCACACTGCTCAAATATCAATCTCATGGCGTGAATGGAGCTTCCCCACCAGCCTGGTGGCCAGCACACACTTGTAGGTTCCCTGCTACTACTTTGCTGTCATTCGGAATCGAGTATGACGATCATCCAGCTATGATACAATGATATGGGTTATTAGGGATGTCACCTGGGTTAGTGAGTTTTGAGGTGACTAAAGATCCCGATACGGGACCGGCAGCGTCGTCCACATTCGTTGCACATGTGGAGGGCTCCACCTACTGTGGGAGCCGGCGGTGGCAGCGTCTTTCCGACGTTGGCGCTCATCTGCCTCGGTTTGCAATCGGGCTAACTCGAAAGTATTGACACCTTCCCGCGTGGTGCTCCTCCAAGCGTTACGATGTGGAGTAATCGACTTCCAGGTGAGGGGGTCGATTTGGCACCTTTTCAGGTATGTCTTAAGACTATCCTTATACCTTTTCAATTGCCCGCCAGCGTTACGTTTACTATTCGTTAGGTGACTGTAAAGTAACTGCTTTGGTAGTCTACTGTCGTCCATGCCGGTAACATGGCCAGTCCAACGTAGTTGTTCATGGATAATGGTAGCCTCGACGCTCCTACATTTGGTGTCAGCGAGAATACTGGCATTTGTTCTCGTGTCTTCCCAGCGAACTCGGAGGATGGAACATAGACTACGTTGGTGAAAGTTTTCAAGTGCCTTGAGGTGCCTCCTGTATGTGACCCATGTATCACTGCCATATAGTAAGGTGGGGAGGACCACTGCTCGATATACGTGCAACTTTGTGGATAATTCCAGCTCCCTACAGCTGAAGACACGATTTCGGAGTCCGCTCGAGGCGTGAGATGCACATCTGATTCGATGCTGAATCTCTTCATCGATGTCTGCGGTGGAGGACAGGTGGGAGTCAAGATACCGAAAGTGGGTAACATTAGAGAGGGTAGTACCGTTAAGCTGGATGAATGGTGAGGGTGTGTCTGAACCAGGGGCAGGTTGAAAGATAATCTGAGTCTTGTGTATATTTACCTCAAGGCCGAAGTGCCCATACGCATCTGCATAGGTGTTCAGGCTCTCTTGTAGGTGTGTTCAGTGTGAGCAACAAGGGTGAGGTCGTCTGCATACTGAAGTTCAGTAATGGAAGCTGCCGACACCTTTGTTCTTGCCTGGAGTCGTCATGTTGAAAAGACCCTTCATCCGGTATTGGATGTTCACCCCGCTGTGTGTGTGTGTGTGTCTAGTGTGTGTGTGTGTGTGTGTGTGTGTGTGTGTGTGTGTGTGTGTGTCTAGTGTGTGTGTGTGTGTGTGTGTCTAGTGTGTGTGTGTGTGTGTGTGTGTGTGTTGCAAGTCAAATATTTTACAACTGTAGCTACTAACACACACACACACACACACACACACACACATAGAATTCGTGATGTGTGTGTGTGTGTGTGAGGGAGGAGTGACTTGCTAAAATAGGGCCCTTGATCTTATAGGGCCTGAACCTAATGTAACCTAATTATTAAGATTGGACCCCACAGACTTATTGGGTTCCAGTCCTAATGGGCCCCTCCCTTCCCTGTCTTATTAATGAGGTGAGTGCTTATTAGGGCTCAAGCCTTGGTGTAAGTGACTGGAAACTGAGTGTGTGTGTGTGTGTGTGTGTGTGTGTGTGTAATAATAAATAATAATAATAATTAACGGTTTATTGAAAAAGTTCTGCAGCCCGAAGGCTGAAAATATACATTGGACATAAATGACTTATTACATACATTGGTGGTTTAACAAAAGCCTTCATTAGAGAAAGGTAAAGGAACATACAGTGAACATACAGATTAATGTAGGTGTTGAACAGCAAACTCGTAGTGTAGTAACTCCCTCCCAGATGGTGTTAGGAGGGACCTCACGTGGTGTAGTAATTCCCTCACAGATGGTGTTATGAGGGGCTTCACGTGGTGTAGTAATTCCTTCACAGATGGTGTTATGCGGGGCCTCACGTGGTGTAGTAATTCCTTCACAGATGGTGTTATGCTGGGCCTCACGTGGTGTACTGTAGTAATTCCCTCACAGACGGTGTTATATGAGTGAGGTGTGGTTCCAGGCCTTCCTATCGTAGACGGATTAACACATCGCTGGTTGTTGGGTCTCACGGGCCGTTATCACTGGGTACCTGGGACCTCACTGTGTGAAGGTCAACTTGGGTACCACTGTTACTGTTGAGTTGTTCTCACTGACTTAAGCACTGTTCACCACTGTTCACCTCTGTTTAACACTGGTTCCATTCCTTTCCTAAATGAAATAGTAACTTCTGGCGAGAACTTGTTGATATTCCGGTGGGGAGGAAGGTTCAGGGGAGGGAGTTGGTATGGGCCAACTTAACAGTTGACCTGGCTGCTCCGAGAGGAGCGCCAGGTACGTCTTGACCCTTCGGTGTCTAGTGTGTGTGTGTGTTAGTCGCTAGAGTTGTAAAATATTTGTCTTGCAACACACACACACACACACACGTATATAAATCTTAGGGGCTGACTGTGTGTATATTATTACCTATATATAAATCATAGAAACTGTTTACAACTTTCTGATTATACCTTTATTACAACGGAGAATCATGACGTCATTAAATTAAACAGCCAACACTCATGACGTCATTAAATTAAACAGCCAACACTCATGACGTCATTAAATTAAACAGCCAACACTCATGACGTCATTAAATTAAACAGCCAACACTCATGACGTCATTAAATTAAACAGCCAACACTCATGACGTCATTAAATTAAACAGCCAACACTCATGACGTCATTAAATTAAACAGCCAACACTCATGACGTCATTAAATTAAACAGCCAACACTCATGACGTCATTAAATTAAACAGCCAACACTCATGACGTCATTAAATCAAACAACCTTTTAAGAGATTCGACATTAAAAAATATATATAATTGTTGATTGTGTTTTGTGAGGAGTGAGAGAAGGAAACTGAGAGGTGAGAGAAGGAAACTGAGAGGTGAGAGAAGGAAACTGAGAGGTGAGAGAAGGAAACTGAGAGGTGAGAGAAGGATACTGAGAGGTGAGAGAAGGAAACTGAGAGGTGAGAGAAGGATGCTGAGAGAGGTGAGAAGGAAACTGAGAGAGGTGAGAAGGGGAAACTGAGAGGAGAGAGAGAGAAGGAAACTGAGAGGTGAGAAGAAGGAAACTGAGGAAGGTGAGAGAAGGATACTGAGAAGTGAAAAGAAGGAAACTGAGGAAGTGAAGAAAGGAAACTGAAAGGTGAGAGAAGGAAACTGAGAGGTGAGGAGAGGGAGAGCTGAGGGAGAGAGAGCTGAGGAGGAGAGAGAAGGGAAACTGAGGAGGTGAGAGGAAGGATGCTGAGGAGGTGAGAGAGGAAGCTGAGGAGGAGAGAGAGGCAGGAGGAGAGAGAGAGGAGAGCTGAGGGAGAGAGAGCTGAGGAGGAGGAGAGAAGGAAGCTGAGAGGGGTGAGAGAAGGATGCTGAGGAGAGGGTGAGGAAAGGGATGCTGAGGAGGGTGAGAGAAGGGAGCTGAGGGAGGGTGAGAGAGAAAGGGAGACTGAGAGGGTGGAGGAAGAGCTGAGGAGGTGAGAGAGGAGAGCTGAGGAGGTGAGAGAGAGCTGGGGAGGTGAGGAGAGAGCTGGGGAGGAGGAGGAGGAAGGAGCTGACCCAGGGTGAGAGAGGGAGCTGAGGAGGTGAGGAGGGAAAGAGCTGAGGAGGTGAGAGAAGAGGATGCTGGGAGGAGAGGAGAGCTGAGGAGGTGAGAGAAGGATGCTAAGAGGTGCAGGAGAAGAGCCGAGGAGGTGAGAGAAAGGGAGAGCCGAGAGGTGAGAGAAAGGGAAACTGAGGAGGTGAGAGAGAAGGAAACTGAGAGGTGAGAGAAGGAAACTGAGAGGTGAGAGAAAGGATACTGAGAGGTGAGAGAAGGAAGCTGAGGAGAGAGGTGAGAGAGAAGAGGCTGACAGGTGAGAGAGAAGGATACTGAGAGGTGGAGAAGGAAACTGAGAGGTGAGAGAAGGATACTAAGAGAGGTGAGAGAGGAAACTGAGAGGAGAGAGAAGGAAGCGGAGGTGAAGAGAAAGGGATACTAAGAGAGGTGAAGGAGAGGAGCCGAGGTGAGAAGGGAGCCGAGGAGGTGGGAGGAGCCGAGGAGGTGGAGAGGAGCTGAGGAGGTGGGAGAGCTGAGGAGGTGAGAGGAGCTGAGGAGGTGGGAGGAAGGAGCTGAGGAGGTGAGGAGAAGAGCTGAGGAGGAGGAGGAAGGAGCAGAGGTGGGGAGGAGAGAATTGGGAGGAGGGAGCTGGGGAGATTGAGAGGGATGCCTGGAGGGTGAGGAGAGAGGAGCTGAGGAGGGTGAGAGAGGAAGCTGAGGAGGGTGAGAGAGGAAGCTGAAGGAGGTGAGAGAAGCTGAGGGAGGTGAGAGAAGAGCTGAGGAGGTGAGAGAGGAGAGCTGAGGAGGTGGAGAAGGGGAGCTGAGGAGGTGGGAGGGAGCTGAGGGAGGAGGTGAGAGAGGAGGCTGAGGAGGTGGAGAGGAGCTGAGGAGGTGAGAGGAGAGCTGAGGAGGTGAGGAGGGATGCTGAGGGAGGTGAGGGAGGGATGCTGAGGAGGTGAGAGGATGCTGGGAGGTGAGAGAAGGAAGCTGAGGAGGGTGAGGGAGGGGACCGCACTGAGAGAGGAGGGCGACAGAAGGGAGCCAGGAGGCAGAGAAGAGCCGAGGAGGTGAGAGAGAGAGGCCAAGGAGGGTGGGGAGAAGGGAAACCGAGGAGGTGAAGGAAACCGAGGAGGAGGAGGGTGAGGAGAGGGAAACAGAGGAGGTGAGGAGAGGGGGATGCTGAGGGTGAGAGAAGGGGCGCAGGAGGGTGAGAGAGGAGAGCTGAGAGGTGGAGAGAAGGATGCTGGGGAGGTGAGGAGAGAGCTGAGAGTTGAGGAGAGAGCTGAGGTGAGGAGAAGGAAGGGATGCTGGGGAGGTGAGGAGAGAGAGCTGAGGTGAGGAGGAAGAGCTGAGGAGGGTGAGGAGAGAGCTGAGGAGGTGGAGAGGAGAGCTGTGAGGTGAGGAGAAGGGATCTGAGGGAGGTGAGAGGAGAAGAGGATGCTGAGGAGGGTGACAGAGAGGAGAGCTGAGGAGGGTGGGGAGAGGGAGCTGAGGAGGTGAGAGGAAGAGGAGAGCTGAGAGGTGAGAGAGAGCTGAGGAGGTGAGGAGAAGGGATGCTGAGGAGGTGAGAGGGAAAGGGATGCTGGGGAGGGTGAGAGAGGATGCACAGGGAGGGGTGGGGAGAGAAGGGATGCTGGGGAGGGTGGGGAGAGGGAGGCAGGAGGTGGGAGAGGAGGCTGAGGGAGGGTGAGGAGGAGAGGCTGAGGAGGTGAGAGAGGAGCTGAGGAGGTGGAGCAGAAGGAGCTGAGGAGGTGGGAGAGAGGAAGCTGAGGAGGTGGAGAGGATGCTGAGGAGGGAGAGAGGAGCTGAGAGGGTGAGGAGAGGAGAGCTGGAGGTGAGAGGAGAGGAGCTGAGGTGGTGAGAGAGGAGAGCGGAGTGGTGAGAGAGGTGGCACAGGGAGGGTGGGAGGAGGCACAGGGAGGGTGAGAGGGGAGCTGGGGAGGGTGGGGAGAGGAGCTGAGGGAGGGTGGGGAGGAGAGAGCTGAAGGAGGGTGGGAGAGGGAGCTGGGGGGTGGGGAGAGGAGCTGAGGGGAGGTGAGGGAGGAGGAGCTGAGGAGAGGATGCTAAAAAAAAGGTGAGAGAGAGGTGTCGCCTCCAGACAAGGTCAGTTTACACTCTTGTGTAGAGGCTGATCCTCTTTGTTTGGCTTCGTCCAGGGATGTAACCTCTCTCTCTCTCTCTCTCTCTCTCTCTTTAAACAGTTCAAAACGAACATAATAATATACGTGTCGACATTTTAATTACGATTTACATTAATATTACGTTATAAAATCCCTATGATAATTAAGTAAGCAGATTTATTCATTAAACTTTTAAAAGATCAAACTGAACTCACACTGAACTTAATTTCGCTGACGTTATTATTCTTGGAACTTTATTTTCTTGAAACTTTTGGGGGAATTGAAACACTGGATCTGGGATGGGGATGGCGGGTGTCGTGATATACCTACCTACATCCGCCAGCCGCCACCTCAGCCGTCAGCCGCCTCTTAAGCCGCCAGCCGCCACCTCAGCTGCCAGCCGCCACCTCAGCTGCCAGCCGCCACCTCAGCCGCCAGCCGCCACCTTACATGCCAGCCGCCACCTTAGCTGCCAGCCGCCACCTTAGCTGCCAGCCTCCACCTCAACCGCCATCCTAACCTGACCATTAGTATTTTGAAGCCTCTTTTGACTGGGGCCCATTAAGCTTAGAAGCCATGAGGACTGGACCCCATACATAATGGTTAGATTAGGATTAGGGCCCACTAGGACTGGGGTTGACTAGGATTAGGGCCTAATAGGACTGGGGCGGACTAGGACTGGGGCCCAATTGATCATACTCGGCTTATTGCTTCCCCACGTTTTAAATCTCCTTTATTGGCGAGTTTATTACTTGAGTCTAAATAAATGATATAGATTGGTGAAATTTTATCACCATTATATACGTCATCAGCTGATGGTGTGACAGGTGGTGAAATGAGTCTTTTAATTTTATAGAGAAATATTTGTGTTTTGGGATTACCTGAAGATTAGACACCCTAGTTTATTTTACCTGAAGATTAGACACCCTAGTTTATTTCACCTGAAGATTGGACACCCTAGTTTATTTTACCTGAAGGTTAGACACCCTAGTTTATTTCACCTGGAGATTAGACACCCTAGTTTATTTCACCTGAAGATTAGACACCCTAGTTTATTTTACCTGAAGATTGGACACCCTAGTTTATTTTACCTGAAGATTAGACACCCTAGTTTATTTCACCTGAAGATTGGACACCCTAGTTTATTTCACCTGAAGATTAGGCACCCTAGTTTATTTCACCTGGAGATTAGACACCCTAGTTTATTTCACGTGGTTTATCAATTCTAACTTAACCTGACCTAATCTAACCTATCGCTAACCTGATTTAATATAACCTCACGCCGCCCTTACCTATTGTTATCTAATATAACATAACTTAACGCTAATCTGACCTAATGTAACGTAACTTAACACTAACGTTATGGTGGTTAGATTAGGTTAGCGTTAGTTTGGTTAGGTTAGATTAAATTAGGGGGTTAGCGTTAGGTTAGGTTAGGGAAGGTTAGGTTAGGGTGGTTAGGTTAGATTAGGTTAGGTTAGGGAAGGTTAGGTTAGGTTAGGTAAGGTTAGGCTAATCTTTAAATGAAATAAGCTGGGGTGGATATTCATCAGGTGATTATTTTTTATGTGAGGAAAAGAAAACAATGGTTAATATATTAGGGGAAATGATGTATTGTGACGAAGGAAAGAGAGAGGCTGATTGTGGTGTTGGCGCCGACCGTGTTTACTGAGCTGAGTCACACACACTACCTACCGCTGGTGATGGTGGAGAGACATAGCCGGAGACCCTTACTCCATCCCTCCACTCTCTGTTTTGTACCCTCCCTCCCTCCCTCGCTCCCTCCCCCTTCGTTCCTCCTTCCCTCCTTCGGCTCTACTTCTCTCCTTCCCTCCTCCTTCCCTTCTTCGCCCCTCCTTCCTTCTTCCCTCCCTCCACTCCCTTCTTCCCTCCTTCCCTCCCCCATTCGTCCCTACTCCCTTGTCTCCCTTCCTCTCCCCCTCCCATCTTCCCCCTCCCGCCCCTTCACCCCTCACACCGGCAACATACCCGGCTCATCCTTCACTTACAAGAGCATTATGTGGTACCTTATATAATTCTTTCTCCCACCCGGTCATCGCTGTGTCCCGGAAACATCGTGTGTGACAGAGACTGATCTATGTCCGTGTCAGTTCATTTATACAGACATTGTAGGTATACACAATATTTACATACACAGTGCAGGTATACAGACACTTGTAAATAATAAGTGGTATGTGTTTTTAAGTTCTGAATACTAATTGTTTTTGTTTTTTTTCTTTTCAGGTATGTGTGTGTGCGCGGGCGTGCAGGGGAGAGGTGAGGTAAGCTAGATCGTCAACATTGAACTCGGCGGCGGCTGTTTCCTTCCCGATGTTTTATTGGGGAAATATTTTCAAGTCACAAACAGAATCATGCCACTTCGCCGTCTTGCCTCTTATATTGCAATCTTATTTTAGTATTTCGTTTCTGCATTTTGATTTCTGAAGGCGGATTGAGAACCAGGGTCATGTATAGAAACGCGTATATCGCTATGTTGTCATCAGCTTCCATTCCCGCCCTCGCACTGTTATTGATATTTTCGTTTATATTTTTCTCGTCGGTGTGACTTTGATGTTACGTCGACTCAAATGGATTGAATTCAATTTTGATGCGAAAGTAAGTGTGTGTGTGTGTGTGTGTGTGTGTGTGTGTGTGTGTGTGTGTTAACGCCTTGTCTCAGTTGGCTCAGGATACAGTTGGGTTGTGTATTATGTATTAAGTTACTTCATGATCAAGTCTAATGGGCCCCAACCAAACGGACCCCGACCATTAGGATTTGGGGCCCATTAGGACTAGGCCCCAATATTAATGGTTAGGTTAATGGGATTATTATAACTATCCGCGATCTTAATGGCTGTGTTATTTAGTGAGCCATTAAGACACGTCTCCATTAGATCCGAGACAGTCTTAGCATTAGTTATATATTAAGACATAAGCCGTGTTGACGTCTGCACTCGACGCAGTGTTGTGTACTCAGATGGCGCTCCTCTGTCAACCCTGCCTGTGTGTCTGGACGCTGTGTTGGCAACTGTGGTATTACTGACTGACCTATTCTTGTGGTGTTGGCAACTGTGGTATTACTGACTGACCTATTCTTGTGGTGTTGGCAACTGTGGTATTACTGACTGACCTATTCTTGTGGTGTTGGCAACTGTGGTATTACTGACTGACCTATTCTTGTGGTGTTCGCAACTGTGGTATTACTGACTGACCTATTCTTGTAGTGTTGGCAACTGTGGTATTACTGACTGACCTATTCTTGTAGTGTTGGCAACTGTGGTATTACTGACTGACCTATTCTTGTAGTGTTGGCAACTGTGGTATTACTGACTGACCTATTCTTGGAGTGTTGGCAACTGTAGTATTACTGACTGACCTATACTTGTGATATTGGCAACTGTGATTGTTTACGTTACTGTACTCTGTTTTACTGTGGTGTATCCCCTTCGTGTTGTGTTGGTAACTGTGATTGCTTAAAGTACACTTGTGGTAATATGTGGTGACCCATTCTTGCTGTGTTGGCAATGGTGTTTGTTTATTTATTTTTTATTTTGTGGAGGTCAGATGGGTTCTCATTAGGGCACGAGTCCATTCTGGCAACACTGTATAATATTGAAAGGGAATTGTTAGTGAAATTGTGTGACAGTTTCTCGGTGTTGATAATGAAGCGTGTAGCTTATAATGGCAACATTACTTGAGATATTATTCCAATTTTCGCAATGTAGCGTGGATAATTCTTGCAGTTTTGGCAACGCTGTCTAACAATTCATAATTTTGGCAGCGTTTAATTTTTTTTGGCAACGCTGCTTGATCTGTGTATGATGTTTTGGTTACGTTATAAAGCAAATACTTCCAACTTGACAACATTGATTGATCAGTTCTGGCTGAATTGGCAATGCTGTTTAATTAGTTCCTGATTATCATGATAATTTTTATAAGCTCTTGGAATTTTGACAACAGCATAATGAAACTGGTTTGGTGATTCTTCTTATCGAAATTTCATTCTTTTGATAACATTGTGTGGCCAGTTATCGGACGTTGGCAACGGTGGGTGCTCTACACTGTTCTGGCAACACTGGGTGCTCTACACTGTTCTGACAACGGTGGGTGCTCTACACTGTTCTGGCAACACTGGGTGCTCTACACTGTTCTGACAACGGTGGGTGCTCTACACTGTTCTGGCAACACTGGGTGCTCTACTGATCTGCAGCAGCACTGGGTGCTCTACACTGTTCTGGCAACGGTGGGTGCTCTACACTGTTCTGGCAACACTGGGTGCTCTACACTGTTCTGACAACGGTGGGTGCTCTACACTGTTCTGGCAACACTGGGTGCTCTACACTGTTCTGGCAACACTGGGTGCTCTACACTGTTCTGGCAACACTGGGTGCTCTACACTGTTCTGACAACGGTGGGTGCTCTACACTGTTCTGGCAACACTGGGTGCTCTACACTGTTCTGACAACGGTGGGTGCTCTACACTGTTCTGGCAACACTGGGTACTGCACTGCTCCTGATAACGGTGGGTGCTTCCACACTGTTCTTGGCAACACTGGGTGCTCTACATCGTTCTGACAACGGTGTGGGTGCTCTACACCTGCTCCCTGGCAACACCGGGTGCCTCTACACTGTTCTGACAACGGTGGGTGCCCACACTGTTCTGACAACACCGGGTACTGCACACTGTTCTGAAGCACGGTGGTGCTCTACACGTTCTGGCAACACTGCGCTCTACACTGTTCTGACAACGTGGGTGCTCTAACGTTCTGGGCAACACTGGGTGCTCTCTACACCGATCTGGCAACACTGGGTGCTTAAGACTGTTCTGACAACGGTGGTGTCTCCCACTGTTCTGGCAACACTGGGTGCTCTACATCTGTTCACAACGGTGGGTGCCTTTACACTTGTTCTGACAACGTAAAGCTCAACGGCTCTGGCAACACTGGGCAGGCTCTATACTGTTCTGACAACGGTGGGTGCTCTACATTGTTCTGAATAACACTGGGTGCCTTGCTACTGTTCTGGCGGCCACTGGGTACTGTACACCGTTCTGATAACGGCGGGTGCCCATACTGTTCTGGCAACACTGCGCTCTACACTGTTCTGACAACGGTGGGTGCTCTACACTGTTCTGGCAACACCGGGTGCTCTACACCGTTCTGACAATGCGTGCTCACACTGGCCTGTAAATACCTGGGTGCTCTCTACCGTTCTGGACAACGGTGGGTGCTTCTGCTAATCGTTCTGCAACACTGGGTGCCCCACACTGTTCTGACAACGTGGTGCTTCTACACTGTTTCTGGGCAACACTGGGTGCCTACACTGCTCTGACAACGGTGGGTGCTCTGTTAATTGTTCTGGCAACACTGGGTGCTCTACACTGCCCTGACAACGGTGGGTGCTCTACACTGTTCTGGCATAAACACTGGGTGCTCTACACTGTTCTGACAACACTGGGCACGCACACCGTTCTGGCAACACTGCGCTCTCCCACACCGTTCTCCACAACGGTGGGTGCTCTACACTGTTCTGGCAACACTGCGCCTCTACACTGTCTCTGACAACGGTGGGTGCTCTACATCAATTCTGGCAACACTGCGCCCACACTGTTTCCCACAACGGTGGTGTCACACTGATCTGGCAACAATGGGTGCTCTACACTGTTCTGACAACGGTGCGCCCACCGTTCTGGCAACACTGGGTGCCCACACCTGTTCTTGACAACGTGGGTGCCTCTACACCGTTCTGAGACAACGGTAGTTTCTACATTGTTCTGGCAACACTGCGCTCTACACCGTTCTGACAACGGTGTGCTCTACACTGATCTGGTCACTGGGTGCTCTACACTGTTCTGACAACGGCGGGGTGCTCTACACTGCTCCCTGGCAACACCGGGTGCTCTACACTGTTCTGACAACGGTGGTGCTCTACACTGTTCTGGCAACACTGTGCCTGCTAATCGTTCTGACAACGGTGGGTGCTCGACTGTTCTGACAACGGTGGGTGCTCTACACTGTTCTGGCAACACTGCGCTTCACACTGTTCTGACAACGGTGGGTGCTCTACACTGTTCTGGGCAACAACGGTACTTACACTGTTCTGACAACGGTGGGTGCCCCACACCGTTCTGACAACGGTGGGCAGTTTCAGCACTGTTCTGACAACGGTGGGTGCTCTACACCAAGTTTGGCAACACTGGGTGCTCTACACTGTTCTGACAACGGTGGTGCTCTACACTGATCTGGCAACACTGGGTGCTCTACACTGTTCTGACAACGGGTGCTTCTACACTGTTCTGGCAACATCAGTTTACACTGTTCTGACAACGGGAGTTTCACACTGTTCTGGCAACACTGCGCTCTCACACTGTTCTGACAACGGTGGTGCCGCATCAGATTCAAGCAATACCAAAGTTTCCACACTGTTCTGACAACGGTGGGCGTTTACACTGTTCTGGCAACACTGGGTGCTCTGGCACCACCTGACAACGTGGTGCTTCTACACTGTTCTGGACAACGGTAAGCCTACACTGTTCTGGCAACACTGGGTGCCTTCTACACTGTTCCGACAACGGTGGGTGCTTCACACTGTTCTGGCAACACTGGGTGCTTCTACACTGTTCTGGACAACGGGTGCTCTACACTGTTCTGGCAACATCGGGGTGCTCTACACTGTTCTGACAACGGTGGGTGCTCTACATCGTTCTGGCAACACTGCGTTTCTACACTGTTCTGACAACGTGGGTGCTCTACACTCTGTCTCCCCTGGGCAGCAAATACCGGGCATTGCACACACTGTTCTGACAACGGTGGGTGCTCTACACTGTTCTGGCAACACTGGTGCTCTACACCATCTCTGACAACGGTGGGTGCTCTACATCGTCTCTGGCAACACTGGGTGCTCTCTCAAGCACTGTTCTGACAACGGTGGGTGCCTCTACACTGTTCTGGCAACACTGGGTGTCACACCGTTCTGGGACAACGTGGGTGCTCTACACTGTTCTCCCAGCAATACCAAGCTCTACACTGCTCTGGACAACGGTGGGTGCACGTTCTGCAACACTGGGTGTCGCATCGTTCTGACAACGGTGGGCGTGCTTCTACACTGTTCTGGCAACACTGCGCTCTACACTGTTCTGACAACGGTGGGTGCTCAATCGTTCTACAACACCGGGTGCTCACACCAATTCTGACAACGGTGGTGCTCGGTTAATTGTTCTGCTAAGGTAACACTGCGCTCTACACTGTTCTGACAACACCGGGTACCGTACACCGTTCCACAACGGTGGGTGCCTCTACACTGTTCTCAGCAACACTGCGCCCCACCGTTCTGACAACGGTGGGTGCTCACACTGTTCTGGCAACACTGGGTGCTCTACACTGGGTTCTGGACAACGGGTGCTCTACACTGTTCTGGCAACACTGGTGCCTCTACACCGTTCTGACAACGGTGGGTGCTTCTACACCGATCTGGCAACACTGGGTGCTCTACACTGTTCTGACAACGGGCAACGCACACCGTTCTGGCAACACTGCGCTCTACACTGTTCTGACAACGGTGGGTGTCACACTGTTCTGACAACGGTGGGTGCTCTACACTGTTCTGGCAACACCGGTGCTCTACACTGTTCTGACAACGGTGCTCTACACTGATCTGGCAACACCGGGTGCTTCCATACTGTTCTGACAACGGTGGGTGCTCTACACCGTTCTGGCAACACTGCGTTTCTACACTGTTCTGACACTGCAAAGTTTTACATTGCACTTCATAACACTGGGTGCTCTACACCGTTCTGATAACGGTGGGTGCTCTACACTGTTCTGACAACGGTGGAAGCCTCTGGTTAATTGTTCGGCAACACTGGGTGCTCTACACTGCTCTGACAACGGTGGGTGTTTACACTGTTCTTGGCAACACTGGGTGCTCTACACCACCCTGACAACGGTGGGTGCCTTACACTGTTCTGACAACGGTGGGTGCTTCTACACTGTTCTGGCAACACTGGGTGCTCTACACTGTTCTGACAACGGTGGGTGCTCTACACTGATCTGGCAACACCGGGTGCTCTACACTGTTCGACAACGGTGGGTGCTCTACACTGTTCTGGCAACACTCGGGTGCTCTACACTGTTCTGACAACGGAGGGTGCTCTACACTGTTCTGGCAACACTGGGTGCTCTACACTGTTCTGACAACGGTGGGGTACTCTACACTGTTCTGGCAACACTGGGTGCTCTACACCGTTCTGACAACGGTGGGTGCTCTACACCGTTCTGGCAACACTGGGTACTGTACACTGTTCTGACAACGTGTGGGTGCTTACTGTTCTGGCAACACTGGGTGCTCTCTACACCGTTCTGACAATTGTGGGGCTCTTTACATCGATCTGGCAACACTGGGTGCTCTACACTGTTCTGACAACGGGTGCTTCTACACTGTTCTGGCAAATTTACCAGGTGCTCTACACTGTTCTGACAACGGTGGGTGCTTCTACACTGTTCTGGCAACACTGGTGCTCTACATTGTTCTGGATAAACGGTGGGTGCCCCACACTGTTCTGGCAACACTGGGTGCTCTACACTGTTCTGACAACGGTGGGTGCTCTACACCGGGTTCTGGCAACACTGGGTACTGCACACTGTTCCTGACAACGGTGGGTGCTCTACACTGTTCTTGGCAACACTGGGTGCTCTACACTGTTCTGACAACGGTGGGTGCTTCTACACCACCCTGGCAACACTGCGCTCTACACTGTTCTGACAACGGTGGGTGCTCTACACTGATCTGGCAACACTGTGCTTCCACTGTTCTGACAACGGTGGGTGCTCACACTGATCTGGCAAATACTGGGTGCTCTACACTGTTCTGACAACGGTGGGTGCCTACACTGATCTGCACCAGGTGCTCTACACTGTTCTGACAACGGTGGGTGCTCTACACTGTCTTGGACAACGGTGGGTGCTTCTCATACCGATCTGGCAACACTGGGTGCTCTCCCATACTGTTCTGACAACACTGGGTGCTCTACATCGTTCTGACAACGGTGGGTGCTCTACACTGTTCTTACAACGGTGGGTGCTCTACACTGTTCTGACAACACTGGGTACTGTACACCGTTCTGACAACGTGGGTGCCTCTACACTGTTCTGGCAACACCGGGTGCTCTACACCGTTCTGGCAACACCGCACTGCGCACTGTTCTGGACAACGGTGGGTGCTTCACACTGTTCTGGCAACACTGATGCTCTACACCGTTCTGGCAACACTGGGTGCTTCTACACCGTTCTGACAACGGTGGGTGCCTCTGACTGGTTCCGGACAACGGTGGGTGCCTCTACACTGGATCTGACAACGGTGGGTGCTCTACATCGTTCTGGCAACACTGCGCTCTACAACGTTCTGGCAACACTGGCATCATACACCGTTCTGGACAACGGTGGGTGCTTCACACTGTTCTGGCAACATCGGGTGCTCTACACTGTTCTGACAACGGTGGGTGCTCTACCGATCTGGCAACACTCGCGCTCGCCAATCGTTCTGACAACACCGTACTGCACACTGCTCCCCTGGACAACGGTGGGTGCTCTACACTGTTCTGGCAACACCAAGTTTCACACTGTTCTGACAACGGTAAGTGCTCTATACCTGTTCTGGCAACACTGCGTTTCACACTGCTCTGGACAAGTGGTATGCTCACACTGCTCTGACAACGGTGGGTGCTCTACACTGTTCTGGGCAACACTGGGTGCTCTACACTTCGATCTGGCAACACTGGTGCTCTACACTGTTCTCTGACAACGGTGGGTGCTCTAATCACCTGACAATAACGGTGGTGCTCTACACTGTTCTGGCAACACTGGGTGCCTCTACACTGTTCTGGCAACACTGGGTGCTCTACACTGTTCTGACAACGGTGGGTGCTCTACACCGTTCTGGCAACACTGGGTGCTCTACACTGTTCTGACAACGCAGGGTGCTCTACACTGTCTCTGGCAACACTGCGCTCTACACTGTTCTGACAACGGTGGGTGCTCTACACTGTCTCTGGCAACACTGGGTGCTCTAAGACTGTTCTGACAACGGTGGGTGCTCTACACTGTTCTGACAACGGTAAGTGCTCTACACCGTTCTGACAACGGGTGTCACACTGTTCTGGGCAACACTGGGCAGTGCTCTACACCGATCTGGCAACACCAGGTGCTCTACACTGTTCTGACAACACTGGGTGCTCTACACTGTTCTGGCAACACTGGGTGCTCTACACCGTTCTGGCAACACTGGTGCCTCACACCGTTCTGGACAACGGTGGGTGCTCACACCGTACCTACAACACTGGGTGCTCTCTATTAATTGTTCTGACAACGGTGGGTGCTCTACACCGATCTGGGCAACACTGGGTGCTCTACATCGTTCTGACAACGGTAAGTTCTTGGCATCGTTCTGCAACACTGGTGCTCTACACCTGGTTCTGACAACGGTGGTGCTCTACACTGATCTGGCAACACTGGGTGCCCCCTACACCGTTCTGGCAACACTGCGCTTCTACACTGTTCTGGGCAACACCGCGCTCTACACCGTTCTGACAACGGTGGGTGCCTAATAATCGTTCTGACAACACTGCGCTCACACTGTTCTGACAACGGTGGGTGCTCTACACTGTTCTGACAACGGTGGGTGCTCTGGTTAACGTTCTGGACAACACCGGGTGCTCTACACCAGCCTGGCAACGGTGGTGCTGCACACTGTTCTGACAACGGTGGGTGCTCTACACTGTTCGCGGCAACACTGGGTACCTGCACCGTTCTGGACAACGGTGGGTGCTCTACACTGCTCTGACAACGGTGGGTGCTTCATACCGATCTGGCAACACTGGGTGCTCACACTGTTCTGACAACGGTGGGTGCTCTACACTGATCTGGCAACACTGTGCTCACACCGTTCTGGGCAACACTGGGTGCTCTACACTGTTCCTGGCAACACTGCGCTCTACACCGTTCTGGCAACACTGGGTGCTCTACACTGCTCTGGCAACACTGCGTGCCCCAGCACTGTTCTGACAACGGTGGTGCTCTACACCACCCTGACAACACTGGGTGCTCTACACTGTTCTGGCAACGGTGGTGCTGTACACCGTCTCTGGCAACACCGTGCTCTACACCGCTCTGACAACGTGGTGCCTTCACTGTCGGCAACACTGCGCTCTACACTGTTCTGACAACGGTGGGTGCTCTACACTGTTCTGCAACACTGGGTGCTCTACACCTGTTCTGACAACGGTAAGTTTCACACTGTTCTGGCAACACTGCGCTCTACACTGTTCTGGACAACGGTGGCGTTTCACACTGTTCTGGCAACACTGCGCTCTACACTGTTCTGACAACGGTGGGTGCTCTACACCGTTCTGACAACGGTGGGGCGTTCTACACCGTTCTGGCAACACTGCGCTCTACACCGTTCTGACAACGGTGGGTGCTCTGCACTGTTCTGACAACACTGCACTGTACACCGTTCCGGCTACTGTGGTGCTCACACCACCCAAGCAACACTGGGTGCTCTACACTGTCTCTGGCAACACTGGGTGCTCTACACTGTTCTGGCGCAACACTAAAGCTTCCCCACATCAATTCTGACAACGGTGGGTGCTCTACACTTGTTCTGACAACACTGGGTGTCGGCATTGTTCTGACAACGGTGGGTGCTTCTACACTGTTCTGAGATGTAACGGTGGGTGTCACACTGTTCTGACAACGGTGGGTGCTTCTACACTGTTCTGGCAACACTGGATGCTCTACACTGTTCTGGCAACACTGGGTGCTCTCACACCGTTCTTGAGCCCAGGGTGCTTCACACTGTTCTCAGCAACACTGCGCTCTCTACATCAATTTGACAACGGTGGGTGCCTCTAGACTGATCTGGCAACACTGGGTGCCTCTACACTGTTCTGACAACACTGGGTGCTCTACACTGTTCTGACAACACTGGGTACTGCACACTGTTCTGACAACGGTGGGTGCTCTTACACTGTTCTGGCAAATACCTGGGTAAGTGCTCTACATCACCCCTGACAACGGTGGGTGCCTACACTGTTCTGGCAACACTGGATGCTCAAAAATCGTTCTGACAACTTGGTGGGTGCTTCTACACTGTTCTGACAACACCGGGTGCCCTACACTGTCTCTGACAACGGTGGTGCTCTACACCGTTCTGACAACGGTGGGTGCCGCACTGTTCTGACAACGGTGGTGCTCTACACTGTTCTCTGACAACGGTGGGTGTCACACTGTTCTGGTACCGCGCTCTCTCTACACCGTTCTACAACGCAGGTGCTCGCCACCACCTTGGACAACGGTGGTGCTTGCCACTATTCTGTAACACTGGGTACTCCTACACTGTTTCTGTAGCAACACTGGTGCTGTACACTGTTCTGACAACAGTGGAGTGCTCTACACTATTCTGTAGCAACACAGGTGCTCTACACTGTTATTCTGACAACTTGATGGAGTGCTCTACACACTGTTCTGGCAACGGTGGGTGCTCTACACTGTTCTGGCAACGGTGGGTGCTCTACACTGTTCTGGCAACACTGGGTGCTCTACACTGTTCTGACAACGGTGGGTGCTCTACACTGTTCTGGCAACACTGGGTGCTCTACACTGTTCTGGCAACACTGGGTGCTCTACACTGTTCTGGCAACACTGGGTGCTCTACACTGTTCTGACAACGGTGGGTGCTCTACACTGTTCTGGCAACACTGGGTGCTCTACACTGTTCTGACAACGGTGGGTGCTCTACACTGTTCTGGCAACACTGGGTGCTCAGTCAATGGTCTTTTAATGCTCACTCATGCATAACGAAACTGCCATTAGCGAGTGTCTCGTCCGGGAGCTGTGAGGGAGGGAGGGAAGAGGATGGGAGAGGAAGGGAGGGAGGGAAGGAAGGTGATGAGGGAGGAGTGAGGGCAGGAAAGGATGGAACCTGGGGATAGAGAGAGGGTGGGTGGGAAGGGAAGAGGGATAAAAGGAAGGAAGGGGAATGGAGGAGGAAGGGAGAGGGAGTCATTAGATAGAGTGGAGGAGGAGGAAGGAAGGGGATAGAGGGGTTAGGAAGTAGATTGATTGAGGTGAGAGGAGGAAGGATGGAGGAAAGGGGAGGTGTGGTCATGAGAGAGAGATGACGTCATACCACTCAGCTGATTTATGATGAGGTAACACAGGCAGCGTCTACGTGTGTGTGTGTGTGTGTGTGTGTGTGTGTGTGTGTGTGTGTGTGTGTGTGTACAAGCAAAATACTACACCATGTTGACAAAACTATACCATACTCACCTGACACCACTAATTATACCTGGGTGTAGGGTAACCACAGGTACAGCTGATGAGGTAATTGTGACTCAGGATGGCAGGGGGTCACAGGGCGAGGTGCTGAAAGGTGGAACAGAACCCGGGACACAAAGTGGGTACACACGGCGAGAGAGAGAGAGAGAGAGAGAGAGACATGAGGGTGCACTATTACCCCCCACACACACACACGGGATGAAGACCTGACTTAATTAGTGTATACCGTAGTCCTGACAAGCCATCTCGCACTCAATGCCCAAACACACACTTTTTATGACACACTCTTCTGGAGGCACTGTAGTATTTGTCAGGGTCCATCTTGACTACAGATTAAAGTGTGGGAGAGCCAGAGTGTTCACACGATTGGTGATGGTAGTGTTACGGGTGACGTCAGCGGGGGTGCGTGAGAGTGACACACACACACACACACTTGGTCGTGGTTGTATCAGAAACATAACTCACTTTACTTCTGGTCATGGAATAGTGAGGACGTTATTTATTAAGATATATGGAGGCAGTAATGTGGTGGAGGGTAGTGTGGTGGAGGGTAGTGTGGTGGAGGCAGTAGTGTGGTGGGGGTAGTGTGGTGGAGGGTAGTGTGGTGGAGGGTAGTGTGGTGGAGACAGTAGTGTGTTGGAGGACGAGTGTTGGAGGACGAGTGTTGGAGGACGAGTAAGTGAGTGGGGATCCTTACCAACCCATAACACAGTGAGG
This sequence comes from Homarus americanus, assembly GCF_018991925.1. Taxonomy (NCBI): domain Eukaryota; kingdom Metazoa; phylum Arthropoda; class Malacostraca; order Decapoda; family Nephropidae; genus Homarus; species Homarus americanus. The sequence goes on along the minus strand of NW_024734466.1, from coordinate 293,937 downwards.
CAGCCATCTTACCTCCGCCAAGACTAAAGAATTATGACTTAAATATTGTCGTCGTTCTTGTAGCCGGATTAAAGGATGATGTCACATGGATTACTGAAAGTGTTCGCCTAAGCCAGAGTATCCGGCCGCCGTGTAACACAACCTGGGTCTGTACTTCTGCCCCACCACACCCTAACACACTCCACCTAGCACAGCTAACACAGTCCAGCTAAGACCTAACACTGCTAACACAGTCCAGCCAATACCTAACACAGCTAATACAGTCCACCTAACACAGCTAATACAGTCCACCTAACACAGCTAACACAGTCCACCTACCACAGCTAACTTAGTCCAGCTAAGACCCAACATTGCAAACACAGTCCAGCTAAGACCTAACAGCTAACACAGTCCAGCTAAGACCTAACACAGCTAACACAGTCTACCTAACAGAAAGAGAGAGAGGGGGGGGGACCTTACCTAGTTGTATACTGTAGCAGGAGGGAGGGAGGACCTGACCTTAGTGGGTAGCAGGAGGGAGGGAGGACCTGACCCTAGTGGGTAGCAGGAGGGAGGGAGGACCTGACCGTAGTGGGTAGCAGGAGGAGGAAGACCTGACCTTGTTGGGTAGCAGTAGGGAGGGAGGACCTGACCTTAGTGGGTAGCAGGAGGAGGAAGACCTGACCTTATTGGGTAGCAGTAGGGAGGAGGACCTGACCTTAGTGGTTAGCAGGAGGAAGGAGGACCTGGCCTTTAGTGGGTAGCACGAGGAGGGAGGACCTGACCTTAGTGGGTAGCATTGGGAGGGAGGAGGGAGGACCTGACCTTCGTGGGTAGCAGGAGGGAGGGAGGACCTGACCTTAGTGGGTAGCAGGAGGAGGAGGACCTGACCTTAGTGGGTAGCAGTAGGGAGGAAGGACCTGACCTTAGTGGTTAGCAGGAGGGAGGGAGGGAGGAGGACCTGACCTTAGTGGTTAGCAGGAGGGAGGAGGACCCTAACTTAGTGGGTAGCAGGAGGGAGGACCTGACCTTAGTGGGTAGCAGGAGGGAGGAGGACCTGACCTTAGTGGGTAGCAGGAGGGAGGGAGGACCTGACTTTAGTGGGTAGCACGAGGGAGGGAGGACCCTGACTTTAGTGGGCCACGAGGAGGAGGACCTGACCTTAGTGGGTAGCAGGAGGGAAGGAGGACCTGACCTTAGTGGGTAGCAGGAGGGAGGAGGACCTGACTTTGAGTGGGTAGCCGAGGGAGGGAGGAGGACCTGACCTTAGTGGGTAGCATTAGGAGGGAGGGAGGACTTGACCTTCGTGGGTAGCAGGAGGGAGGGAGGACCTGACCTAGTGGTAGCAGGAGGGAGGGAGGACCTGACCTTAGTGGGTAGCAGGAAGGGAGGGAGGGAGGACCTGACCTTCGTGGGTAGCAGGAGGGAGGAGGACCTGACCTTCGTGGGTAGCAGGAGGGAGGGGACTGACCTTAGTGGGTAGGGAAGGAGGGAGGGACCTGACCTTGGTGCTCAGCAGGAAGGAGGGAGGGAGGAGGGAGGACCTGACCTTGGTGGGTAGCAGGAGGGAGGGAGGACCTGACCTTAGTGGGTAGCACGAGGGAAGAGGACCTGACCTTAGTGGGTGGCAGGAGGGAGGGAGGGAGGGAGGGAGGACCTGACCTTGGTGGGTGGGAGGGAGGGAGGACTTGACCTAGTGGGTTAGGAGGAGGGAGGAGGACCTGACCTTGGTGGGTAGCAGGAAGGAGGGAGGGAGGACCTGAGCTTTGTGCTCAGCAGGAGGAAGGAAGGAAGGAGGAGGACCTGACCTTGGTTCTCAGCAGGAAGGAGGGAGGGAGGACCTGACCTTTGTGCTCAGCAGGAAGGAGGGAGGACCTGACCTTGGTTCTCAGCAGGAAGGAGGGAGGACCTGACCTTGGTGCTCAGCAGGAAGGAGGGAGGACCTGACCTTGGTGCTCAGCAGGAAGGAGGGAGGACCTGACCTTGGTGCTCAGCAGGAAGGAGGGAGGACCCGACTTTGGTGTCCAGCAAGAGGGAGGGGGGGGGAGGGATCACCTGGTAGTGGAGGGCCTGCCAGTAATCACCCACCCCTCCACCGCCCACCCCTCCACCACCCTCCACAAGTATTAAAAGTTAGCCAGTAATTTGCATCGTTCAGTAATCGAGCCAAAGTTTTTGTCAGCGTCGATAGCATCATAATGTTACTGTAGTGGCCGGTAAGTGCAGAGGCTCGGGTATATGAACCGCTTATTAACCTGTACATAACTCACGCCAGACATTTATCATTGTTCTAAATGTTATAATATGTTAAAAGAGGCATATGTCTGACATGAGTGGCCCAAGGTACATCAGGTGTGCGGTACAGGGCGTGGTGTGGCGGTCACTCAACACAATAAAACAAGGTTGGCTGTTCTCAGGCTGGTGACGGCCCGCAACAGAGATAGATCACCTTGTGTGTTGTTACGGCTTGTGATAAGGTAAGTGTTGCCAGAGTAAGAATCCTAATTAACCTTATGTTTTATTGTCTGTGTTAAGTTAGGTGTAGATATGTTTGGTTTTGGTTCGTGTCGCTTGAAAAAAATGAATTCTTTTCCCGTTCAATTCGTGGTTTTTTTTTTTTTTACACTGACTATTGTGTGTCGTGGAGTGTTGGCAGGCGAGAATTTAACAGTATTTTTTGGTGTTTTCTCAAAGATTCGTCTGATAAATTCCCTATATGTTAATGAGAAGTTATGGACGAGAATTAGACAGTTGACTACAGAAAAAAAGAAGAAGAAAAAATACCAGAAACTGTAGTTATAAAAGTTTAGCCATTTTAAAATATTTATAATGGTAGGAGAAACACGTCGTCCCCCGAGCTGACTTGAGTGAGCCAGTTAGATTCGTTCTCGATGTCAGCCAGTTAGATTCGTTCTTGATGTCAGCCAGTTAGATTCGTTTTTGATAGCCAGTTAGATTCGTCCTTGATGTCAGCCAGTTAGATTCGTTCTTCATGTCAGCCAGTTAGATTCGTTCTTTATGTCAGCCAGTTAGATTCGTTCTTCATGTCAGACAGTTAGATTCGTTCTTTATGTCAGCCAGTTAGATTCGTTCTTCATGTCAGCCAATTAGATTCGTTCTTTATGTCAGCCAGTTAGATTCGTCCTTGATGTCAGCCAGTTAGATTCGTTCTTCATGTCAGCCAGTTAGATTCGTTCTTTGTCAGTCAATTAGATTCGTTCTTTTTCCAGTCAGTTAAATCTGTTATTTGTCAGCCAGTTAGATTCTTCTTGATAATGTGTGTAATTTGTAGCTATTCCAGTCAGGTCTGTGATGACTGAAATGACTGACCAGTTAACTGACTGACCAATTAACTGAGTGACTTAATGAAAGACGTTTGACCAGCCAGCACCGACGTAGCTTATAAACAGTGTTCGAGTCTTTTGTGTGTAATAATAATAATAATAATAATAATAATAATAATAATAATAAACGGTTTATTAATAGAGTTGCAGCCGGTGACTGAAAATATACAAACTTACATTTGATTTAGACATAATGATATGCATTGAATACATTTACAGGGCTGTACAGTACATAAATCAGGAGCTGTTTATTATTTTAGCAATAGATGGGATGGTGCTATTCTTATATCTATCGGTGTGGGCTGAATTTTGTTGTAGTGGCGGACTACGCGAGGTGGGTGGGGGGACTGACTGCCGGTGGCAGGAGGTGGCGATGACGAGGATGGTGCAGTAGTCCACTGCCAAACCTTGCTAGTGTTTGGTGGTGGAGGTTACTAAGGGATAGCATTTCCAGGGTGGAGAGAGCGTTGATGTAGCCGGAGTAGTTTGCGCGAGCATGATTCTGCAGACCCTTTTCTGTACCTTGTCTAGCCGACGTTGTTGGGTGGAGTTGAGAGAAGACGACCAGGCTGGTGACGCATACGTTAGTTTGGGGAAAATAAAGGCGTTGTAGATGGTCCTCAGCTCTGGCGTGGGTGTCCCAAGTGACCTAAGTCGTTGTAGCATGTAGAGTCGGTACGAGGCTGCCTTGATTGTGTTGTTTACATGGGCCTTCCAGTCCAGTTTGTGGTCTATGGTAACACCCAGGAGTTTTAATAATAATAATAATAATAATTAACGGTTTATTGAAAGAGCTTGGCAGCCAGAAGGCTGAAAATATACAGTTACATATTTGGGGAATGGGTTACGAATTACAAATAATATACAAGTGACATAAGTGACACAAATAAGACATATAGTAACTTAGATGGGGATCAGCTCAAACTACAGTTCATTTCAACATAGTGACAGTGTAGGGAGCAGTGTTTACTGGGAGTGAATACACTGATTTATTACATGTTATTGATAATTTTTACAATGGTTGGGACTGGGCTGTTCTTATAGCGATCAGTTCGTGCACGTATGGGCTGGATGCGGTTGTGGTGTCGAACAGCAATTCTCGGACAGGGGATCTCAGGTGGTAGTAGGGGCCGGTGTCGGGGATGGTGTAGAAGCTTCTTACCAAATTTGCAGATGAGGTCGTGGTGATGGTCAGTGAGAGTCGAAAGGGTCAGTGTTGAGCGCTTCTTGATATGTGGAGTAGGAAGGGAGAGAATAATCTTGCATGCCCTCTTTGCACTTTTTCTAGGTGTTTACGTTGTGTGGCATTTAGGAGGAAGACCAGGTGGGGGAGGCATAGGTGAGCTTGGGAAGTATATGAATGTTGTGTAAACACTGAGGAGCTCGGTGCAGGAACTCCGAGGGACTTGAGTCGGCGGAGGAGGTGGAGACGGAAACTGGAGGATTTGACAACTTCACTGACGTGTGGTTTCCAATTTAGTTTGTTGTCTATGGTGACGCCGAGGAGCTTCGTGGAATCTACAACCTGGAGTGTGTTCGGACCTAGGGTAATGGAAGGAGGTGGGACAATGTCGGAGGAGAGGTTGATGTGCATAACCATTGTCTTGGTATGATTGATGGTGACATGGTTGTTGGTGGCCCAGTTTTGGAGACTGTTCAATAAATCCTGAAGGGCGGTATAGTTGGGAGCGGAATTGTTGACGCTGATCCCAATGGTGGAGTCGTCGACATATTTCCAGCGAGCAGGGGCTTCTCTTAGGGCATCATTGATGAGCATAAGGAAGCAGAGTGGTCCCATCTTGGTGCCTTGGGGGACGCCACAGGTGAGTGACTGAAAGGTGGAGACAGCCCCTCGGAAGCGTACAGCTTGGCGTCGGTCACTGAGGAAGTCTGTAAGCCATGGTATGAGACTTCTCCGAAGCCCGAGGTCAATAGCTTTGTTTATGATTATATTGTGGTCGACTAGGTCGAACGCTTTAGTGAAATCAATGAAGGCGACAGCTACAGACGTTTTTCGTTTCTCGAGATGGCGGTATATGTAATCGAGAAAGCTGACAAGACAGTGAGTGGTGGAGGAAGTTTTCATGTTGCCAAATTGCTGAGGGTCTACGACTCCTGCAATATCAGCATAAGCCCAGTCAAACACAAAACTTTCACAGATTAGGCTGGGTATTGGGGTGATTGCAATAGGTCGTAGCTGATTTAAGGATTGTGGGCTGGTTGACTTGGGCACTGGTGATACATAAGAGGTCTTCCAGTCAGCTGGGCATCTGGCTTGACTGAGAGAAGCATTGATGATGGAGCAGAGGGGTTTAGCAAGCTCCGGGGAGAACTCCTTGAATAGTTTCATTGGTAAGTCAATGGGGGTGGTAGAGCGTTTTAATTTTAGTTTGTCCAGGCGTTTTGCTACGTCAAATTCCTCTACTAAGTCAGTGGGAAGGGGGGCTGGTAGGTAAGCAGGGAGAGTGGTTGTGTCAAGCCGTGGGAGCGTCTGGCATATAGTAGCGAAATGGTTATTTGTTTGCTCAGCTGCGTCAACATTAGTGAGGTGGCTAAGGAAGGGGAGGGGGTGTGTCATATTGTTTAGTCCACAGAGTTCTTTAAGCTTACCATACCATTGACTGATGTTGGTCTGCTTCAGGTGTTGTAATTTGGTTGGGTAGTGGGACTTCTTTGCAGTGCGTATTTCGCGGATGACTCTGTTGCGAAGTGACCTGTAGCGGATGTGGTCATTGAGATGAAATGCTCTGTCTCTCTGTTGCATAAGTCTTTTGATCCGAGGTGTGATCCAGGGCAAGTCAGCTGGGTGAGATCTGACGGACTTCTCGGGGAAGAAGTGGTGGTGAGCTTCGGTGGTGGTGTTGGTATAATTTATCCATTTGGTTTCCACGTCATCCACGCTGAGTACTTCAGTCCAGGGATAGTGAACTATCCACTGTCCAAAGAGGCGTACTGCAGAGTCAGTAATCGGCCTGTAGGTCTTGATGTAGGGTCTCTGTACTTGAGTGGGAGTGGCAGCAGGGGACCAGAGCACTGATAAGTGTGTGCTACACCCGACAGGAGGCAGTGGTTGAGGAGGTTGGTACTGGTCCGCTAAGTCAGTTAAGATAAGGTCAAGGGTGTTTTGACCGTGTGTGGGGAAGGTCACAACTTGTGATAGTGATAGCTGGTCCTGGATATCAGTGGTGTCAATTTCATTTAAATCCCCACATAATACTAACTTGGCACATGGGTACCTAACTCTGAGGTGGTCTGAGGTGGTAATGAGATGATTGATAAGAGTGTCTCTGGTGGGTGATCGAGGCGGATGGTATACCACACAGATTATAATGGAAGCAGTGTTGCGTGGGTGTGCCCGCAGCACGACACGTACCCATAATGCTTCCACATCTGCTGGGACTTGAACATCCAGGCGTGACGGGCGTAGGTCATCTTGACAGAAGAGGGCAACGCCCCCTCCGCGTCTTTGTGGACGAAGGTGATGAAAGAGTTGATATCCTTCAATGTGACACGTTTCAGGTACAATTTGCCAAGTCTCACATATGGCAACCACGCGCGCGGCGGTTGACCTGACTGTAGTTGCCAGCTCGTCGAACTTGTTAGCTAGGGAAGTGACGTTGGATAGCAGTAAAGACGGGAGATCATACCATATCCGTGGAACTTCAGTGTGGTGGTATGGTCTGTCAGGGGTGGGTTTCTCCGGTTTCCTAGTGGAGGTTACGGTTCTAATGGGCTTATGTGCATGACGGCCTTGTCTACGGCTCCGCGCGTGGAATATTTTCAGTGACTTGAGTAGCGCGATAACACTCCCATCAGGATAACCGTTCCCACGCTTTAGATGATACAGAGTGCGTCGGGAGTAAGTGATTGGTGGCCATCGGTTGAAATCTGTTGAGGGCGGACGGAAGTGTTCGTCACTGGCGGCACTTTGAGGGACACTGACACTGGTAGACATCTGTTAATGTTTGTCAGTTGTAAAGACCGTGGACTTTGTCCTCGGTGCTTGGGGTCGCCGACACAGTTTTCACGATATATGTAAACACCGCGGTGGTCCTTGTCACTGGCACTTTAAAGTTGACCGATAAAGTGCCCACTGTCTGACTTTTCCTTGGGGTGCACTATCGAGCACTGTATGGTAATCACTTATTGCACTGATGGCTAGAATGTTTTGCCGAGAAAGTTCCTTAAGTGCATTATAGGAACACTGCTCCGTAATCATTCGTTCACTAATCACTAGAATGTTTTGCTGAATCGATCCTGGTGTAGTAAGGCTGGTAGGGCGTTGGGGTATAGCAGGGGGAGTGGGCAGGGCCAAACAGATTCGGCCTGGCTGCTAAAACCGAGAGCGCCTTCAGGCACGTCTTATCTCACTGAGGGTTGACAAGTGTGTATGTATGTATGTGTGTGTGTGTGTGTGTTAGTAAATGGGGAGTAAAAGGAGGAGCCCAACTTTAATTGTTTGGTGTGAGGCTAGGTTAGGTTAGGCTAGGCTAGGGTAGGTTAGGTGTGAAGTGCTGATGTATGGTGGAAGAGGAGTCTGTGTTGATAGTAGCCACACACACAGGGAGGGAGGGAGGGAGGGAGTAGTGTAGAGGGAACATACAAACCTAGAGGATGGAGGAGGGGCGGGAGGGGAGCGTAACTGGCAATATCCACACGTAGAGCAGCCGCCTCCACCCTGACCACTCCATATCCGCCCGGGCACCCGACCATGGCCTGACCTCCTCCCCCCCATCTCACTACTGACGGCGACTGTGTGTTCTGAGGGCTTCACTACCTACAGTACCTCTCTCCTACCTCACTACTGACGGCGACTGTGTGTTCTGAGGGCTTCACTACCTACAGTACCTCTCTCCTACCTCACTACTGACGGCGACTGTGTGTTCTGAGGGCTTCACTACCTACAGTACCTCCCTCCTACCTCACTACTGACGGCGACTGTGTGTTCTGAGGGCTTCACTACCTACAGTACCTCCCTCCTACCTCACTACTGACGGCGACTGTGTGTTCTGAGGGCTTCATCACTCACAGCACTTCTCTCCACTCACTACTGACGGTGACTGTGCCTCTGGAGGGTTTACCACCACAGTACCTCCTCCTACCTCATCACTGATTTATGACTGTGTGTTCTGGAGGGCTTCACTACCCATGCAATTTCTCCTACTCCACTACTGACGGCGACTGTGTGTTCTGAGGGCTTCACTACCTACAGTACCTCCCTCCTACCTCACTACTGACGGCGACTGTGTGTTCTGAGGGCTTCACTACCTACAGTACCTCCCTCCTACCTCACTACTGACGGCGACTGTGTGTTCTGAGGGCTTCACTACCTACAGTACCTCTCTCCTACCTCACTACTGACGGTGACTGTGTGTTCTGAGGGCTTCACTACCTACAGTACCTCTCTCCTACCTCACTACTGACGGTGACTGTGTGTTCTGGAGGGTTTACTACCCACAGTACTCCTCCCACCACTACTGACGGCGACTGTGTGTTCTGAGGGCTTCATCATTTTACAGTACTCCCTCCTACCTCACTACTGACGGCGACTGTGTGTTCTGAGGGCTTCACTACCTACAGTACCTCCCTCCTACCTCACTACTGACGGCGACTGTGTGTTCTGAGGGCTTCACTACCTACAGTACCTCCCTCCTACCTCACTACTGACGGCGACTGTGTGTTCTGAGGGCTTCACTACCTACATTCCCCCAGTCTTTCCTCACCTCAACAAATACATAACGAGAGACTGCGTAAGGGGAGGAGGTGATTCCATTATGATTTTGCAACCCTTGAGAAACACCTGAGCGTCTTGGCGTATTAAAGAAGACGCCAGAGTAGTTAAGATGATTGAAGGGGAAACTATGGTAATGAGGCTAGATATTGTCCCTCATCTCTCACCATATATCTTGAGGGACTGCCACTGCTTCTTTGTTAGGTGGGTGTATTAACTGCTGTGTATAATGGTTTTTCTGTGTATAGGTGCTAGCACGCTTGCATATATACATACACCTACATACACATATATGTCTACAATACATAACACACACACACACACACACACACACACACACACACACACACACACACACACACACACACACAGACACACACATGTACAATTAGACAAAAGAATTCAGCAGGCAGACGGGGAGGCACTGGAGGGAGGAAGGAATAGAGGGAGGTCAGGAGGAAGGACAGGGATGGAGGGAGGAAGAGATGAAGGGAGTCAGGGATGGAGGGAGGAAGAGATGAAGGGAGTCAGGGATGGAGGGAGGAAGAGATGAAGGGATGGAGGGAGGAAGAGATGAAGGGAGTCAGGGATGGAGGGAGGAAGAGATGAAGGGAGTCAGGGATGGAGGGAGGAAGAGATGAAGGGATGGAGGGAGAGGTGGTAGGAGGAGGTAGACACTTGACACTGTTAGTATAGAAGTGGCGATTAAAAGTCCTCATTTTCTTTCCACACCCCAAATTATTTTTATTTAGTTTACCTATGAGGAAGATGCTGCAGGTTACACACACACACACACACACACACACGCACACACACACACACACACACACACACACACACACACACACACACACACACACAGAAACACACACACACATAAGAGCACCAGAGAAAACTAAACTGCAGCTTAATGAGGTGGGGGCGAACCTTTTCCTATCGATCAACATTGATTTGAAATGATAGAACGTGAAAAAATATGCCAGCGAATTTGATACCAATCATTGATAGGAGGCAGAGGCGTGTGGGTGCAGCCCGAGGTGGCAACACTGGCTGTCATCGACCACAGAGGGGGTAACAGTGTCTCAGTTCTCACATATAACTATACAATAATTATGTTTGTGTTACAGTTACAGTATGGGAATGGATTTTTGCCGATTTTTTACGGTTGATTCTGTAACTTTTATGTAATTGGATTTATTTCTTGCTTCTGTAATCTCGTTGTAGCTAACCTGACCTGACCTGACCTGACCTGACCTGACCTGACCTAACCTAACCTAACCAAAAGAAGTTGATACAGAAATATAATTAAAATAAAATGATTAGAACAGTTACAGTAATAATGTAATCGAACTTACTATCCTATGCGTTAACCTTTTAAGTAATCCTTTGAACTGCATTCCTTCGTTTATCATGCGGTGGTGTTATCTCGCCCTTGAACTTGTTGAACTTATCGTAACAAGTTGTAGAATAAGTTTTATGTCTACTGAATGTTGTTAAGTTCGTTTTGTTAAGTTTATTTGGTCTTTTTTGTTTGGTTTCTTAGCTATAGACCAAATGATTATGGTCTCTCTCTCTCTCTCTCTCTCTCTCTCTCTCTCTCTCTCTCTCTCTCTCTCTCTCTCGTTGTGTGTGTGGGTAGCTTCTATATATAATGACCTGTTGAATCTTTCTGCCTTGTCGTATGCAATTTTTATTTTCAGTAAAAGCCATATGGATTGCGACTTCGCGTAGCCTGTAACTCTTCCTGTAGTTGGTGGATGGCGCGACTGTAGCCTGTAACTCTTCCTGTAGTTGGTGGATGGCGCGGGACTGTGGCCTGTAACTCTTCCTGTAGTCGGTGGATGGCGCGGGACTGTAGCCTGTAACTCTTCCTGTAGTCGGTGGATGGCGCGGACTGTAGCCTGTAACTTTTCCTGTAGTTGGTGGATGGCGCGACTGTAGCCTGTAACTCTTCCTGTAGTTGGTGGATGGCGCGGGACTGTAGCCTGTAACTCTTCCTGTAGTTGGTGGATGGTGACTGTAGCATGTAACTCTTCCTGTAGCTGGTGGATGGCGCGGATCAGCCTGCAACTCTTCCTGTAGTCGGTGGATGGCGCGACTGTAGCCCGTAAATCCTTCCTGTAGTCGGTGGATGGCGCGGGACTGTAGCCTGTAACTCTTCTTCCTGTAGTCGGTGGATGGCGCGGGATCAGCCTGTAACTCTCCTGTAGTTGGTGGATGGCGCGGAACTGTAGCCTGTAACTCTTCCGTAGTCGGTGGATGGCGCGGGACTGTAGCCTGTAACTCTTCCATAGTTGGTGGATGGCGCGGGACTGTGGCCTGTAACTCTTCCTGTGTTGGTGAATGGCGCGGGACTGTAGCCTGTAACTCTTCCTGTAGTTGGTGGATGGCGCGGGACTGTGCCTGTAACTCTCCTGTAGCCAGGATGGCGCGGGACTGTAGCCTGTAACTCTTCCTTCCTGTAGTTGGTGGATGGCGCGGGACTGTAGCCTGCAGTAACTCCTTCCCAGTTGGTGATGGCGGACCGTAGCCTGTAAATCCTTCCTGTAGTTGCGGATGGTGTGACTGTAGCCTGTAACTCTTCCTGTAGCTGGTGGGATGACGGCGCGACTGTAGCCTGCAACTCTTCCTGCAGTTGGTGGACGGCGCGGACCGTAGCCTGCAACCTTCCTGTAGTTGGTGGATGGCGCGACTGTACCCGTAACCTTCCCGTAGTCGGCAGGATGGCGGACCAGCCTGTAACTCTTCCTGCAGTTGGTGGATGGCGGACTGTAGCCTGTAACTCTTCCTGTAGTCGGTGGATGGCGCGGGACTGTAGCCTGTAACTCTTCCTGTAGTTGGTGGATGGCGCGGACTGTAGCCTGTAACTTTCCTGTAGTTGGTGGATGGCGCGGGACTGTAGCCTGTAACTCTTCCTGTAGTTGGTGGATGGCGCGGGACTGTAGCCTGTAACAATGTAGTTGGTGGATGGCGCGGGACTGTGCCTGTAACTCTTCCTGTAGTTGGTGGATGGCGGGACTGTAGCCTGTAACTCTTCCTGTAGTTGGTGGATGGCGCGGGACTGTAGCCTGTAACTCTTCCTGTAGTTGGTGGATGGCGCGGGACTGTGGCCTGTAACTCTTCCTGTAGTTGGTGGATGGCGCGGGACTGTGGCCTGTAACTCTTCCTGTAGTCGGTGGATGGCACGGGACTGTAGCCTGTAACTCTTCCTGTAGTCGGTGGATGGCGCGGGACTGTGGCCTGTAACTCTTCCTGTAGTCGGTGGATGGCACGGGACTAATTCTGTAGGCAATTTAGGCGTGGTTACAGGACCATCATAGTGAAATTACAAATGTTTGTGTACTCTCGTTTCCATCCTCTCGAGGTGATGGTTAGCTCACCTAATTAAGCCATCTTTATTGACATTTCCTTTTATTCTTTTATCACAGTTTTTCTTGTTTATCTTTACCTTGAGATGCTGCTGTGTCATAAACCAGTTCCTCTGTTGTTGACCGGTAACCTGTGTTAAGTTTCAAGGTATAAATCATTAGCTAAGAGTCGAGGAGATTTCACATTGTCTGGCCTAAAATACCTGAAAATTATAAAACGCTGAGAAATTTAGGTTTGAGTTTGAGTGTGTGTGTGTGTGTGTGTGTGTGTGTGTGTGTGTGTGTGTGTGTGTGTGTGTGTGTGTGTGTGTGTGTGTGTGTGTCATGGTCCACTCTAAAACACTTCGACTTGTACAATCATTTCCTCACACACAGGATCACAGTATTTTTTTATTTATTTTTCCTTTTTTCTCTCCCTCCATGGATGGCCGTGTTGGGTTTGTGTACCGGGATGATTGTGTTGTTTTATTCATTATTAGACCTTCACCCAGTTTACACACCCAGTATACACACCCAGTTTACACACCCAGTTTACACACCCAGTTTACACACCCAGTTTACACACCCAGTATACACACTCAGTTTACACACCCAGTTTACACACCCAGTTTACACACCCAGTTTACACACCCAGTTTACACACCCAGTCTACACACCCAGTCTACACACCCAATCTGCACACCCAGTTTATTTTTTTCTCGTTAATTTATTTCAGATTTCTCTCCGCCTGTTTTCTTCCATTTTCCCGGCTCCTCTATTTGTTACTGTTCTTCTCTATCTCCCTGTTCCTTATATATGAGTTTCTTTGGGTTAATAATGGAACTTGACTGAGGAGTGAAAGATGAGAACTTTTTAGAACAGCCTCAGTTTTGTGCCTAAATATTTGTGTCTAGTGAACAGGAAAACTTAATTGAACTTTATTGAGTGGGGTAATTAATGGAGTGGGGGTAATTACGTGGAGTGGGGTAATTAATGGAGTGGGGGTAATTACGTCTTTATATACAGGTAAAGTTGTTGTTTTGTCTCACCTGAATACATTTGAATGGTCTTCTTTCCGTTTACTTTATCTTCTTCTCTTTCAGACGTAATTATCACCTTTGTTTAATGTTCGTCTTCTTTATCTTGACATTTATTACCCTCTCTTTCATTCGTTGTCCTATACTTGATGTTTGGATGTAGGTTTATAAAGTTTCTGTACACCTGACTCTGTATCTATTGTATTACTGGTTTGTATACACCTGACCTAGATAATCTTCACACCTGTTTATGCATTTGTAGTTGTGGAATGATTCAATGGTGTCGTTTTGGTCTTAGTTTTAAGCACCGTTCACTAGGTGGTAGTTTTTGGTGCTTTAACTACCAGGGTCATTAAGCACCGTTCACTAGGTGTTAGTTTTAGGTGCTTTAACTACCAGGGTCATTGAGCACCTTCACTAGGTGTCAGTTTTAGGTGCTTTAACTACCAGAGTCATTAAGCACCGTTCACTAGGTGTCAGTTTTAGGTGCTTTAACTACCAGGGTCATTGAGCACCGTTCACTAGGTGTTAGTTTTAGGTGCTTTAACTACCAGGGTCATTAAGCACAGTTCATAGATGTTAGTTTTGGTGCTTTAACTACCAGGTCATTAAAGCACCGTTCACTAGGTGGTAGTTTTTGGTGCTTTAACTACCAGGGTCATTAAGCACCGTTCACTAGGTGTTAGTTTTAGGTGCTTTAACTACCAGGGTCATTGAGCACCTTCACTAGGTGTCAGTTTTAGGTGCTTTAACTACCAGAGTCATTAAGCACCGTTCACTAGGTGTCAGTTTTAGGTGCTTTAACTACCAGGGTCATTGAGCACCGTTCACTAGGTGTTAGTTTTAGGTGCTTTAACTACCAGGGTCATTAAGCACAGTTCACTAGGTGGTAGTTTTAGGTGCTTTAACTACCAGGGTCATTAAGCACCGTTCATTAGGTGTTAGTTTTTGGTGCTTTAACTACCAGGGTCATTAAGCACCGTTCACTAGGTGTTAGTTTTAGGTGCTTTAACGACCAGGGTCATTAAGCACCGTTCACTAGGTGTTAGTTTTAGGTGCTTGAACTACCAGGGTCATTAAGCACCGTTCACTAGGTGGTAGTTTTAGGTGCTTGAACTACCAGGGTCATTAAGCACCGTTCACTAGGTGTTAGTTTTAGGTGCTTTAACTACCAGGGTCATTAAGCACCGTTCACTAGGTGGTAGTTTTAGGTGCTTTAACTTCCAGGGTCATTAAGCACCGTTCACTAGGTGTTAGTTTAGGTGCTTGAACTACCAGGGTCATTAAGCACCGTTCACTAGGTGGTAGTTTTAGGTGCTTTAACTACCGGTCATTAACACCGTTCACTAGGTGTTAGTTTTAGGTGCTTGAACTACCAGGGTCATGCACCGTTCACTAGGTGTTAGTTTTAGGTGCTTTAACTACCAGGGTCATTAAGCACCGTTCACTAGGTGTTAGTTTTAGGTGCTTGAACTACCAGGGTCATTAAGCACCGTTCACTAGGTGGTAGTTTAGGTGCTTTAACTACGGTCATTAAGCACCGTTCACTGGGTGTTAGTTTAGTGCTTGAACTCCAGGTCATTAAGCACCGTTCACTAGGTGGTAGTTTTGGTGCTTTAACTACCAGGGTCATTAGCACCGTTCACTAGGTGTTAGTTTTAGGTGCTTGAACTACCAGGGTCATTAAGCACCGTTCACTAGGTGGTGTTTTAGGTGCTTTAGCTACCAGGGTCATTAAGCACCGTTCACTAGGTGTTAGTTTTAGGTGCTTGAACTACCAGGGTCATTAAGCACCGTTCACTAGGTGTTAGTTTAGGTGTTTACTACCAGGGTCATTAAGCACCGTTCACTAGGTGTTAGTTTTAGGTGCTTTAACTACAGGGTCATTAAGCACCGTTCACTAGGTAGTAGTTAATTACTTTAACTACCAGGGTCATTAAGCACCGTTCACTATACCTCGGTTTCTAACATCAAACAACTTTCCATAATTAAGAACGAAAATATAATTCTTGTGGGTGTATTCTCATGTATTTAACTCACAAGCTTTAGTGATTTAAACAGCTTAGTGTTAGGCAAAGTAGCATATAAATTAAACCTTTATTTGATTGGCTAATCCCACGTGCTGGCTGGACACAAAGAGCTTGGCTATTCATTATTCATTAGCTTTACTTCCTTGTGTAACGTGAAGATTATACACGGGATTCTACAAAAGGTATATAGGATGATTCCTGTGCGGTATCTACGGTATATAGCTTAATTGTGTAGACAACGCCATCTGTTGGTATTAGTGATCACCTGAAGAGTAGTCTTCCCCATTTCTCTTTGTGATTAAATACGCTAATGCTACCTGGGGAATTAGATTAGGTTAAGTTGGAGTAGCGTTAGATTAGGTTAGGTTAAGTTGGATTAGCGTTAGGTTAGGTTTAAGTTGGATTAGCGTTAGGTTAGGTTAAGTTGGAGTAGCGTTAGGTTAGGTTAAGTTGGATTAGCGTTAGGTTAGGTTTAAGTTGGATTAGCGTCAGGTTAAGTTGGAGTAGCGTTAGGTTAGGTTAGGTTAAGTTGGATTAGCGTTAGGTTAGGTTTAAGTTGGATTAGCGTTAGGTTAGGTTAGGTTAAGTTGGATTAGCGTTAGGTTAGGTTTAAGTTGGATTAGCGTCAGGTTAAGTTGGAGTAGCGTTAGGTTAGGTTAAGTTGGATTAGCGTTAGGTTAGGTTAAGTTGGAGTAGCGTTAGGTTAAGTTGGAGTAGCGTTAGGTTAGGTTAAGTTGGAGTAGCGTTAGGTTTGGGTTTAGTTGGTTAGCGTTAGGTTAAGTTGGGTGCGTTAGGTTAGGTTAAGTTAGATGGCGTTAGGTTGGGTTAGTTAGCGTTGATGGTTAGGTTAGGTTGTTGGAGAAGCGTTAGGTTAGTTAAGTTGGATTAGTTAAAGTTAGGTTAGGTTAAGCGATTAGCGTTAGGTTAGGTTTGCTGGGATTAGCGTCAGGTTGCTGGAGTAGCGTTAGGGTTAGGGGTTGTTGGAGTAGCGTTAGGTTAGGTTAATTTAAGGATTAGCGTTAGGTTAGGTTTAAGTTGGATTAGCGTTAGGTTAAGTTGGAGTAGCGTTAGGTTAGGTTAGTTTAAGTTGGAGTAGCGTTAGGTTAGGTTAATTTAAGTTGGATTAGCGTTAGGTTAGTTTAAGTTGGAGTAGCGTTAGGTTAGGTTAAGTTGGAGTAGCGTTAGGTTAGGTTAGTTTAAGTTGGAGTAGCGTTAGGTTAGGTTGGAGTAGCGTTAGGTTAGGTTGGAGTAGCGTTAGGATGGGTTTGGTTAGATTATCGTCACGTTAGGTTGGTTAGGTTAGTGTTAGGTTACGTTCAATTTAGATTAGGTTGGGTTAGCATTAGTATAGTTTAGTTTACTTGGGCTTGCGTTAGGTTAGATGAGGTAGCGGTAGGATGTTTGATCATCTGGTGAGTTAAGCTAGGGGCTAGTCCTCACGTGGTCTGATCAGTTTGGTAACTTCAGTGTTTTATTTTTTAGCTTAAGAGATAAAATCAAGCGTGCATGTTAGGGGATATATTGAACGTAAGAACCTTTGAGAACCCCCGAGAGAGAATTGAACGTTTGAACCTTTTAGAACGCTCACTGAGCGTTTGAAGTCTTGTCTTGCACTTATTGAACGTTTAAAGCCTATTTGGAGCACTCATTGAACGTTTGAAGCCTTTTAGAACACTCATTGAACGTTTGAAGCCTTTTAGAACACTCATTGAACGTTTGAAGCCTTTTAGAACACTCCATGGATGTTTGAAGCCTTTTAGAACACTCATTGAACGTTTGAAGCCTTTTGAAACACTCATTGAACGTTTGAAGCCTTTTGAAACACTCCTTGAACGTTTGAAGCCTTTTGGAACACTCATTGAACGTTTGAAGCCTTTTAGAACTCTTGAGAGGTAATACTGAACCTTCGAACCTTTGTAAACCGATTAACGAACCAATTGAAACGTTTGAACCTTTGAGTACCCATGAAATAAACAGTTGAACGTTTAAACCATCGAGAATCATAAAAAACAGAGGATGGACGAGGCCCCATTAATCCGGCCCACTAAGGGAGGAAGACTGTGTTTGGCTGGCCAGTGTAGGGGAAGATCGGTAATGTTGGGGGAAGTACCACGAATGGGATGGTGAATTTATTGTTATTATTATTATTAGTTTTGCTATTATTATTACTAGTATTATTGTTATTAAATTTATTTATTTTTCATTATATTAATCGATCCTAACCTAAAGTAATGACCTTAAGGCAGTTTGGGTTAACTTTAATTCGAATTGGTTTGTGTCGCCTGAAAAGAATAACAAAACAAATGTTGTCTCGTCGTCGTGTTCGTGGTACACCATTGACATTGTCCATTAGGAGGAGCAGACTGGGGGGTGGCCGACTGGTGACTGGCTGGACCTGACAGAGATGAACTAACTGCTGCAGCCGCACGACGCGCTCGGTAAACACGCTAACAAGCTAGACAAAACAAGGCTAACAAGTGGTTACAACCGTGATTTATGCCCATATAAACTGGTGTTGTAGAACGTGGGATTGGTGGGTCTGTTGAAGGGATAGAGATGAGGGTAAAGGGATAAGGGTGAGGGGATAGGGGCGATGGTAAGGGAATAGGGGTAAGAGGATAGGGACTAGGGTGAGTGTGGTGGAAGTGAGGGTGAGGGGGTGGAAGTGAGCGGATAGGGGCGATGGTAAGGGAGTAGGGGTCAGTGGTAGGGGTGAGAGGGGATAGGAGTGAGGATGAAGGGGTGGAAGTAACGTTTCATAGATGTCTACTGACGGAGGCGGTGCAGTAGTTTATAGAAGGTGTTTGCAGAGTCCCTTGAGGATTGTGAACTTTATTGTGAGCTGTGGTGTGAGCTGTGATGAGCTGTGGTGAGTTGGATTGTGAACTGTGGTGAGCTTTCGTGTGATCTGTGGTGAGTTGGGCTGTTAGCTATGGTGAGTTGTGTTGTGAGCTTTGTGGTGAACTGTGGTGAGTTGGGCTGTGAGCTGTGGTGAGTTGTGTTGGGAGCTGTCTTTTAAGCTCTGTGGTGAGCTGTGTGGTTTTACTATGTCAGAATTGAGAAGTTTTCCTGCGTATTTCTTTGTTGAGTCTTAATCAACTTTTGCTTCAGAGAGTTAAAGTTTGGTTGTTCATTTATGGTCACGTTATAGCTTAGTGTGTTAGCTAACTTCTTTTACTTATTATTATTATTATTATTATTATTATTATTATTATTATTATTATTATTATTATTATTATTAGTAATAGTAGTAGTAGTAGTAGTACTGTCACCTACACTTATACCTGGTACAGTGGCTGATTCATGTTGAGAGATGTGGCAACTCTGTGTTTATTTACAACTTTACATCGTATTAAAGCTCCTGGAATGGCCTTAAGGAACCTCGCAATAGTAGCCAGATGAATGATGCTAGAATCTAGATAAACAAAAACAGAGTTGCCACATCTCACAAAACACGCCAGCTACTGTACCAGGTGTAAGTGTAGGCAACTATACGTAATTACTAAGTGGTGTGTCAGTGTTTATGTATGAAAAACATATGTGCAAGTGTTTACAAGATTGTGTTTACAGAGTCCCTTGGTGATTGTGTTTACAGAGTCCCTTGGTGATTGTGTTTACAGAGTCCCTGGTGTTTGTGTTTACAGAGTCCCTTGGTGATTGTGTTTACAGAGTCCCTTGGTGTTTGTGTTTACAGAGTCCCTTGGTGATTGTGTTTACAGAGTCCCTTGGTGTTTGTGTTTACAGAGTCCCTTGGTGATTGTGTTTGCAGAGTCCCTTGACCAACGTACGATAATTATTTGCTTCCTGGCTGCAGTGTTTCAGACCCCAAAATTGTCCTACCAAGAATCCGTGACAGTGTTGCCATTTAACTTTTTTTCCCTCTAAATCTAATAAATTTTACCTGCAGTGTAGCGAGTAAACGAACGATGTAGCGGCTGGTAGGTTCATGGATCTCATACACAAGTAGATTAAATTAGTTTTTCTTATAATATACACGTTTGATACAAGTTTTGTCCATTTACTTGATGAACGTTTCACATTCTCAAATTATTCCTGACACAATTTATTCTTGTATCATATATCAAACATTTTTATCCAGTATTTCCTTTTAAAATATTTAGTTTGAGATTTGAGTGACCCAAAATATTTCCTGGCAAGAGTCTTGTTGCCCGGGCTGTGGTGGACCTCCTCAAGCCTCGCCCTTGATGTGTGTTTACAGAGTTCCTTGATGTTTTTGTGCACAAGAGTCCATTGAGGAAGTTACACATCTAAACCTTGGCTCTGTGTACTCCATCATTTTCTGTACAGTGTTCACCATGTACACCTGCAGGAGGAGGTGTGAAGAGCCAGGATGCGTCCTTGAGGTCACCCGTCCACACATCCATCCGTGTCCATCCATCTATCCATGCATCCATCTATCCATATAAGAATTAAGAACACTAGAATAAAAACAATTACTGATTAACATTAACCAAATGTTATTATGTATCAGTATACTATAACACCATCTGGCGCCTGTCTTAATAACTAACCCCTTAAGCCATCATTAACCAGAGTTATGAACAGTATAGTAATTAACCTGTGTTGCCCTCATTAACCGGTTATGGATCGTGGTCTTTGTTTGAGCTGAGGAGAGGAGGAGGAAGAGAAAGGAGAGGGGGAGGGGAAGAAAGGGGAGGGGTTAAGAAGGGGAGGGGTTAAGAAAGGGAAGGGTTAAGAAGGAGGGGTTAAGAAGGGAGGGGTTAAGAAAGGGGAGGAGGGGAATAATGAAGAGGATGAGGAGATGAAGAAGAAAGAGGAGAAGGAAGAGAAGAAAAAGTTGAGAAGTAGAAATAAAAAAAGAAAGGGGAGGAGGAGGTAGAGGAGGCACGTAACCATACCTTCTTCTAGTATTTATTCCTCATTTATCACTATTTTTCCCCTCTTCCTCTGTTCTATAGTTGGGTTTTTAGGGCAAATTGATCTAGTTCTTGTATAGCCAATTATTCTCTCTCTCTCTCTCATTTATCACTATTTTTTCCCTCTTCCTCTGTCCTGTAGTTAGGCATTCAGGTTGTCTTGTAAAGCCAATTATTGTCTCGTCTCTCTTCTTCTCCTTCAATTTATCTCTTGGTTCTCTCTGTCTCTCTACCCTCACTCACCCTTCACGGATGTACTGTTGGGGTCGTTTAATTAATTTACGTGAGCCATCAGGTAGTTTCTCGATATATTGCTTCGCTGGATTAATTTCTTGTCCCCTTCAGGTATTTTTGTCGTTCTCCATGCCGGCCATCTGTCGTGTGTGTGTGTGTGTGTGTGTGTGTGTGTGTGTGTGTGTGTGTGTGTGTGTGATGTGTGTGTGTGTGTGTGTGTGTGTGTGTGTGTGTGTGTGTGTGTGTGTGTGTGATGCATTAGGTGGTGGTAGCGGGGTAGTCTTGATGGGTCAGCTGTGACTATAGGGTGAACACTGGTCAGCTAAACCTAATCTTTCCTGACCTAATCTAATTTGATTTGACCTGATATAACCCAACCGTACCTATACCATGAGTATTAGGGTCCAGTCCTAGTCGGCTCCAATCTTGCTCTTAGGTCAGGTCAGGATAGGTCAGGTCAGGATAGGTCAGGTCAGGATAAGATAGGATATGTTACATTAGATTAAGGTTGGTTAGGTTAGGTTAGGTTAGGTTAGGTTAGGTTAGGTTATTCCTGTTTCTCTTATCCTTCTTTGATGTCATCTTCTCTTATCTTTGTTTACTCTTACTTTATTTATTATTTGTTGTTATCGTTCCTGTTCTCTCTCTTTCTCTCTCTCTCTCTTACTATTTTGTCTTTATTTAATTTACCTTTTACCATCTTTATCAGCCCTTGTGCTTCCTCCCCTATTCTTCCCCTTCCCCCCCTCATCTCTCTCTTATCTCTCGTTCACCTCTTCCATCTTCCTCGGCCCTGTGTTCCTCCCTTGTTCTTCCCCATCTCTCTCTTTCCGTCTTTCTTTTTTGTCCTCAACTTTTCCTCCCCTCCATTCGCCTTTCCATTACACGCCCTGGATGAGAACCTTTCACTGATTAAGAGTGGATACCTGGAGTTACCTGGGGATATCTTGGGATTTCTGGGGTTTATCTGGGGATATCTTGGGATTTCTGGGGTTTATCTGGGGATATCTTGGGATTTCTGGGGTTTATCTGGGGATATCTTGGGATTTCTGGGGTTTATCTTTGGATTTCTGGGGTTTATCTGGGGATATCTGGGGTTTTCTCGAGGGTTTATATGGGGATTTTTGACGTTTACATGGGGATATCTTGGGATTTTTCTTGGGATTTCTCGAGGTTTATCTTGGGATTTATGCAGGTTACCTGGGCTTACCTGGAATTACCTGGGGTTAGCTTCGGGACTTTTACTTGAGTACAGGTAACAATCCCTTGAGTGCGTTGACTTAACCGCTCGAGTACAATAACAATCCATTGAGTATAGCGATAACCCCCTGAATACAGTTAAAAGCCCCGAGTACAATGACAACCCCTTGAGTACAATGACAACCCCTTGAGTACGTTGACCTAACCGCTTGAGTACAGTGACAACCTACTGAGTATGGTCTTACACTCTTGAATACTGAAGTCACTCATTGATTTCGTTGACCAAACCCTCTTGAGTACGATAATTTTGACCCCCTTGAGTACGATGACAACTTTCCGGGAGTTGAGTCGCTTGGTGAATCTCTTGGTTTAGTCACCTGGTCGAGTCTCCTGGTTGAGTATCTTGGTGAGTCGCTTGGTCAGTCTCCTGGTTGAGTCTCCTGGTCAGTTCCTTGGTGAATTTCTTGGTTGAGCCGCTTGGTAAATGTTAAGTGTGTGTCCACCCACAAACAGAGTGCCTCAGTTAAGTCGATATCTTTCCATTCTCATCTCTCAACACTCACCTCATTCTCAACACCACCCCTCAACACTTCACCTCTCCACTCTCTAACACCCACCCCGGCATTAAATAATTATCCTCGAAGTCCTGGACGCACACATACTATTTTAAATTCTCATTATTAAACTGTATCCGACATGGCACACGGCTGACATTTGGTCCAACTTAGTGTGTGTGCCAAGTAAGGCTGGCGGTGATTAACTCACCTGGGAGGTGTGTGTGTGTGTGTGTGTGTGTGTGTGTGTGTGTGTGTGTGTGTGTGTGTGTGTGAAGGGGAGAGAAGGTGGTGAGTGTGGGAGTGTGTGTGGAGGGAGGGGTGAGGGGTGAGTGTGTGGAGGGGTGGGAGAGTGTGGGGAGGGGAGGAGGGAGGTGGGAGAGTGGAGGAGAGGGAGGGGGAGAGGCAGAGGAGGAGAGGAGGGGTGGGAGAGGTGGGAGGAGAGGAGGTGGGAGAGGTGTGGAGGGGGGGAGGAGGGGGTGGAGAGTGTGGGGAGGAGAGGAGGGGTGGGAGAGTGTGTGGAGGAGAGGAGGGGTGGAGAGTGTGTGGAGGAGAGGAGGGGTGGAAGAGTGTGTGTGTGGAGTAATGGGGGAGAATGAAGACTGAGAGAGTGGAGAAGGAAAAAGAAGAAATGGTGAGAGAGAGGGAGAGAGGTAATGATGAGGGAAGACAAGGAAGAGGAAGGTAGAGAGAATGAGGAAGAGGTGAGGTAGTGAGGAGGAGAGGGGAATAGGGAGGGAGGGGAGTAGGAGGGGGAATAGGAGGGGAGGGGGAGGAGTTGAGTACAAACCTGTCCAATAATTAAACTACTGATGGCAGAGATCATGCAGGTCTGTACACGCCTTAGTGGTGTACATACAGGAGTGTACATAAGTTAGCATTGTACTTGCAGGAGTGTGCATAGTATTATGTTGTATACACAGGAATATACAGTATATGTATATATATATATATATATATATATATATATATATATATATATATATATATATATATATATATATATATATATATATATATATATATATATATATATATATATATATATATATATATATATATATATATATATATATATATATATATATATATATATATATATATATATATATATATATATTTATATATATACACCTTTGTTGTACATATAAGAATGTACACCCCTAGCAGCTGTACATGTAAGGATGTACACCTCTCGCTGCACGCTAGCTGGCCGCCGGCATACTAGGAGACACAAGAGACTAATATACTCGTACATTGGTCTAGTTACTGTAGCTAGGACTCGTCTAACTAGCCTTAGCTCCTAGTCCAACCTCTGGCTAGGACGAGCGGTGGTGATGGAGGAGGAGGATGGAGAATAAGGTCGCGGTGGAAGTAAGGTCGTGGTGAAGGAGAATTGGTGGAGGGTGTGGTAGTGATGAAGGTGTGGTAGTGGTGGAGAAGGATTATGGAGGGTGTGGTAGTGGTGGAGAAGGATAATAATGGAGGGTGTGGTAGTGGTGGAGAAGGATAATAATGGAGGGTGTGGTAGTGGTGGAGAAGGATTATGGAGGGTGTGGTAGTGGTGGAGAAGGATAATAATGGAGGTGTGGTAGTGGTGAGAAGAAGATTATGGAGGGTGTGGTAGTGGTGGAGAAGGATAATAATGGAGGGTGTGGTAGTGGTGGAGAGATAATAATGGAGGTGTGGTAGTGGTGGAGAAGGATTATGGAGGTTGTGGTAGTGATGGAGGAGGAGGAGGTGTGTAATGGTGGAGGGATGGTATGATGAGGTGTGGTAGTGGTGGAGAAGGATAATGGAGGGGTAGTGGAGAGGAGAGGAGGGTGTGGTAGTGGTGGAGGAGGATTATGGAGGTGTGTTAGTGGTGGGAGGAGTGGGTGTGGAGGAGGATTATGGAGGGTGGTGGGTGGAGGAGTGTGTAGTGGTGGGATTATGGAGGGTGTGGTAGTGGTGGAGGAGGATGGAGGTGTGTTAGTGGTGGAGAGGATCATGGAGGGTATGTTGGTGGTGGAGAAGGATTATGGAGGGTATGGTAGTGGGAGAAGGATAATAATGGAGGGTGTGGTAGAGGTGGAGGATTATGGAGGGTGTGTTAGTGGTGGGAGGAGGTGTGGTAGTGGTGAGGAGGGATTATGGAGGGTGTGTTAGTGGTGGAGGAGGGTGTGGTAGTGGTGGAGGATTATGGAGGGTGTGTTAGTGGTGGAGGAGGTGTGGTAGTAGTGGTGGAGGAGGGTGTGGTAGTGGTGGAGGAGGTTTATGGAGGTGTGTTAGTGGTGGAGGAGGGTGGGTAGTGGTGGAGGAGGATCATGGAGGGTATGGTAGTGGTGGAGAAGGATTATGGAGGGGTATGGTAGTGGTGGGAGAAGGATAATAATGGAGGTGTGGTAGTGGTGGATTATGGAGGATGTGGTAGTGATAGAGGAGGAGGAGGAGGGTGTGGTAGTGGTGGGAGGAGGATTATGGAGGGTGTGTTAGTGGTGGAGAAGGATTATGGAGGTATGGTAGTGGTGGAAGAGGATTATGGAGGATGTGGTAGTGATAGAGGGAGGAGGGCGTGTCAGTGGTGGAGGAGGGCTATTGAGGGTGTGGTAGTGGTGGAGAAGGATCATGGAGGGTATGGTAGTGGTGGAGGAGGGTGTGGCAGTGGTGGAGGAGGGCTATTGAGGGTGTGGTAGTGGTGGAGGAGATAGTTCCCACGTATCACACCTTGGGCAATAAAGTGTTAAACTGGTAGAGCCAAATAAGTGGACTTCTTGGGCCAGACCAGTTTCTTATCGTCCGTCTGAAGATTTGTGGACGAGCAGTTTCCTTTCCCTCACTGTTATATTCTCATTACCGACTGTGATATGGATTCTCAAACATTCTTACCTTGAGTTTCGGTATAAGAATCGCTATACGAACATCGAGACAGATTTTCAAAGATTCTTACATTAAATCACACTTTAATATTCGCTTTACGTTTTTTATGGATTCTTAGAGATTCTTGTGTTACATAAATTATTAGCGTCGTGGCGGTGATGAACTGTTGGGGTTTGGTGATGACATCCGGTAGTGAAGGTGTGATGACTGGTGGTGGTGAGGGAAGGGTTGTGGTGGTGAGGGGAGGGTTGTGATGGTGAGGGGAGGGTTGTGATGGTGAGGGGAGGGTTGTGGTGGTGAGGGGAGGGTTGTGAT
Organism: Homarus americanus; assembly: GCF_018991925.1. Taxonomy (NCBI): domain Eukaryota; kingdom Metazoa; phylum Arthropoda; class Malacostraca; order Decapoda; family Nephropidae; genus Homarus; species Homarus americanus. Next base: position 268,409 of record NW_024734466.1, on the reverse strand, counting down.
GGTGGTTGGGGTTGTGGTGGTAGTGGTGGCGATGGTGGTGGTAGTGGTGATTGGTCTTGTTATGATTGAGGGAACAGAGGGGGGAGGAGGAGGAGACAGAAGGGAGAGAGTGATAGATGGTGAGAAGAAAGGGGGGAGGAGGGTTGTGAGAGGAAAGGGGGGAGGAAAGGGGAGGAGGGTTGAGTGAGAGTGAGAAAGTAAATTGAGGGTAAGAGTGAAGGTGGGTTGAGGGGGATAAGGATTAAGGGAGGGAGAGGGGGAGGATTGAGGAGAGAGAGAGGGATGGAGGGGAGGTTTGAGGGTTGGGAGGAGGGAGGAGAGTAGAGGGAGGAGGGGTTGAGGAGGTGTGGTGATGCCGACCAGTGATACAAGCTTTGAGTTATTGATGAACGGGGTAGACTGCCGCACACTCTTGTACATTTGTATGGTGACCACACAACCGCCGTGGTGACCACACAACCACACGCCGTGGTGACCACACAACACCCGCCATGGTGACCCACAACACACCCGCCGTGGTGACACACAACACCCGCCATGGTGAGCCGACCACACAACACCCGCCGTGGTGACCACAACAACCACCCGCCGTGTGACCACACAGCCGTACCACACAACACCCGCCATGGTGACCACACAACACCCGCCGTGACACAACACCCGCCGTGGTGACCACACAACACCCGCCATGGTGACCACACAACCACACAACGCCATGGTGACCACACAACACCCGCCGTGGTGACCACCACAACACCCGCCGGGTGACCACACAACACCCGCCATGGTGACCACACAACACCCGCCATGGTGACCACACAACACCCGCCGTGGTGACCACACAACACCCGCCGTGGTGACCACACAACACCCGCCATGGTGACCACACAACACCCGCCATGGTGACCA